>NC_068365.1:3063757-3294962 GCF_020536995.1 Dreissena polymorpha | reverse complement strand
TTAAATTCGGCAATAAATGCATATGCCAATTGAAAGTTTGGCGTATGATCTACAAATTATTCCTGTATGCGAAAATGTTAAGTACTGTAAAATATAAAAACAATCAGACAATCAGACAAATCTATCATTCTATTCACACATATTCTAATGAAGTTATGATATTGATATTTAAAAATCGTATATAAAGTAGCGTTAATTAAAACATACAAAGACTAATTAACGGTTTGTAAATTAAAAATAACTCTTCATTTATACTTTGTGTATGAAGTAATAATTTATGTACTGTTAGAGCCATATACAGACGACTTGGGTTGTTAACAAGAGTTGCTGTTATCTTGCTCTGTTTATACTCTTTTTCGGATTTCTGCATCCGTTTCACATAAAATTTGAGCCGCGCTCTAATAAAACGGGGGTAAATGCATGTGCTTAAAGTGTCGTTCCAGATTAGCCTGTGCAGTCGGTACAGGCTAATCAGGGACGACACTTTCCGCCTAAATTGGATTTTTGCTAGAGAAGAGATTTCATTCAAACGAAAAAAAGTCAAAAAAGCGGAAAGTGTCGTCCCTGATCAGCCTCTGGGACGACACTTTACGCACATGCATTATGCACAGTTTTCTCAGAACACGACTCAAATTTGAGCCCGCGCTCCGAGAAAATGGGGCTTAATACATGTGCGTAAAATTGTTTTCAAATGAATACAACTTCTCTTTCATTAATTTCGTATACTAATTTTTCTGATGTGTATTCCTCTTGTTGATCCATCAATGTTTCCCTATAATCTTTTTGAAACGCTTAATTATAAAAAATAGATTTCACCAATAAAACAATAATTAACGTCAACGAAGAAGGAAGGGCACTGACGCGAAAATAATAGGGATGACCCGTCCTGATAAGAACAGGTTGATTTAGAGTTATTAGGCACTTATCTATACGTTTGAATCTCGGTCTGGAAAACAGGGTTTAATGCATGTTTATACCACATTTATATAGCGCTGTTTTCATACCGTTCAGAGGCGCTTTGAATTTATTTCCATAATTAGGGATGTCTGTATATTTATTTCTATATTTAGAATATTACTTACTGAAATTCCTTTAAGCAAACAGCGGAGACCCAGATGAGACGCCGCATCATGCGGCGTCTCATCTGGGTTTACGCTGTTTGCAATGTCCTTTTTTCAGGACGCTAGGCATGAATGGATTAAGTTAACGGGTTTAACAACATATTCAATGTTACCATATTTAAGTCTCCAGAGGCTGTCAGTAGTAAAAGGATTTTAGTTATGTGGATTAAAAATAGGTACTTTGATTGAGATCGTTTTGGACGCGCTCTTGGTTTAGGAGTAATTTAGGGTAAATGCTTTATGTTGACCGCTTCAGGTCTGCGAGCCCTGTTTTGATCATTGCGTATTGTTCTTTTCTAAAGAGTTGTATAAGAAAAAGAATTGCTCTCCTGATAACCTTTTGGAGATTCAGTGTTTGCTACATTCAAAGGTTGCATACTTTCAGTATTGGATTAGTTTGGGGTTTTCCCTCTAGAAACACTAAACATAGATCTTTAAATCCCAGACTTGCGGATTGAAATAAGAATCCCTCTCCTGACAATGCTTCGGTACTTTAATATCTTTCAATATGTAAGATTTCTAAGTGTACATCACGCATAGTAAATAATTCGTATAGAACATCAAGAATATTAAACTAACTCGGGAATTCTTATAAAATCCACGATAATGGTTACCATGGTGATACTGGTAATGAGTTTTAATGGCTTCTGAAGAACCTCATTTTTTTGAAAAGAGACTCTTGGATTGTCCAAAGCTCCATCATTAGTCCAAATTAAGTGGAAGGGATATTGACGGACCAGACGCATTCACATCGCAGAATTCAGTGTATTGTATGGTTGTCAATAAGAAAACCCAATGAAATCCAATTTTAATCTCGAGGAAAGCCATCTAGCCATTTTAAGAAGTCGTTCATTTAGTACAGATCATTGATTTATATAAAAACCGATGGGATCTTTTGGCTGACTGACTGGTGCTTGGGTATCTGGTGGCGATCACTGCTCTATAATAATTATGAAAACATAAGACGTAGTCTTTGGAAAATATCAAATCATCAGGCATATTAGTACTACATTTTGAATGGTGGTGTACCCGCCGTATGTTTCACAGACTCAATGTGAGACACTTAACTGTTTCATTGCTTACTGAAATACGTAACCACTTAAACTGTTATATACGCAGAGGACAAGTGGCATCACGAGTAAACAAAGCGCCGATGCTTAATTGTATGTGAATTCATTATATCTTAAGTTATTACCTGCATTGAAGAACTTGAAATATGCGTATATAAACGTTACGTGTTGACTTAAACTTTGTTTTATTTTTCGAAATCGGCATACATAACGCTTTCAAGTCTAAATTCAAATTAAATGTGGTATATCTTTATATCAATAATCAACAAACGTTTTATTTTTATATTGCTTCTCGAACACGGAATTATGTTCATTGAACTATTGAGTTCAAGTGAATAATGCAGTATAAATATGATGCGTAAATATTAAAAACAAGCTTAAAATCAAAACCACGTTCATATCAGACCACTATGCAGTTCTTTTCTGCTCATATGCGACTTTATAATGTCTGGTTTTGTGCTTCCCGTTAAATTCAGAAATTGGCCTCCCTGAATTCATTAATGGTACAATATTCTTAACAAGGCCTGTTTTCCCCCTGGTATTACCTCGCCTCTAATGGATGGGGATCGAATTGTTACTGTCTGAGGAAGACAAACTATAGTTATATTGCTAATGCTATGCCATTGCAAAGCGCTGTCAGGGCATTAACGAACTCATACATCACAGATTCTTCGCTGCGATACACGCCTCTGCTTCTCGCAAGTCCCGCTCTCGTCCAGATTGAGACAAAGCTTTTTAACACCCATATGAGCTCCGGAATTCTACGATTTTGTCACTAATGCAAAGCGATGGCATCGTTGTCACGTGAAGAAGTAATTGCGATCGATTAGACGCTGTCATTCGCAATGGGATTATTCCGCGATCGAGGCACTCAAAAGGCTGTATTTATTATTTCGAGTGGGCTTGATATTGCCGAGCTTATTATATTGGATGCTGATGATTTTATGTTGTCAGAATCTATTAAGTTCAAGAAGTCAAATTAACAATGTAATAATCATATTAGGACGCCAGCGAAAGGTTCGACGCACGCAACTTAATTTACTTATGAAAAATGTTAATTCCGAATGTGCCGTACATTTTGTAATTTATATATTGCATTATTTTTAACTGATAGAGTTTATTAATAATACAGTATTTGAAGCTACATAGATAATCGTCTAAAAAAGTACACTTACTGTTTTTAGTGTTTCATAAAATATGGGATTTTAGGGTGTGTGTTTGGAATGCGCCGTTCTATACAGATATACATACACTTGTAGACATGCCATTAACATAACAATTCATCAAAGGAAGAATTATACTGAAATTTCGAGTTGTTGCATACAATTGTTTAATTGGATTTTGCTGCTAGTGACCATCACCGACAAGCGCATTCAATTTCGCTAACGAATTGGTATCATGACATAACTGTATTTGCTTTAAGTTAACCACTAATATAGTGTACTACAAACACATGGTTTACCGTTTTAGCATATGATCACCAACGACATATTTCTAAAGTGGAACAAAAGATTGGCTATTCATTGAACAAAGCGATGACTTAAACATGTTGTGTTTTCTCTGTCTGCGACAAATATGTATCAATCGTCATAAATGGACAAGTAACTGGTGAGTGCCTGCTAACTAATAACTATATGTTTTAAATTTCAAAATCAATGCAACCTTAACCCATTTATGCCTAGCGTCTAGAAAAAAAGACCTTGGCAAACAGCGTAGACCCAGATCAGACACCGCCTGATGCGGCGTCTCATCAGTGTCTACGCTGTTTGCTTAAAGGAATTTCCGTAAGAAATAGTCTAAATGTAGAAATAAATATACTAGACATCCCGAATTTTAGAAATAAATTGATCTAATTTAGAAGGATGGGAGATGCCACAAGGCATAAATGGGTTAATAATTTAAAACAGATCTTTTAAGTCGCGTTTTCATGTATCCTATATCTTGTTTTCTCAATCGTTTTAACGAATTATTATGCATGTATTTGTATACTAATAATACGACCTTCCTTATTGAAACACTTTCTATAATGAGCCTCAACCATAGAAACCATTCCTTAATTCCTTTCACTAGAAACTAGAATAGACATGTATTTAAACGAAGTTCATTAGGTTTAATACACGATTATCTGCAAGGTTATCGATTTGCAATAAATCTGATCACCAGAAATTTTAGCATTTCCTATGATTAAAGTGAATTGATGGTTGATTGAAATAATGTCTCCCTGTATTGATTATGCACATTATCACATTTGCAGTATCGCCTGTGTCATTATTTGTCTAACAGCGATCGCAGGGATTACCAAGGAAATAAAAAAGTACACGATGTTCTCAGATTTCATTTCATTTGCTGTTTGTGTTTCATTTTCCATTAATGTATTAGCAAAACACAGCTGCGCTTAAAATACGGCAACGATGGCGCTTTAAATAGGCTTAGTTAAATATAAACACTCATCCGATGAAATACTTAATCATTTTAAAAAGATACTTTGAGTAACTACAAGGGAAATGATGGTGCAATAATTGACAAGATGGTGTTTGTTAATATGAAGACATAAAGAGCTCTGGGGAATATCATTTCAGGAACGACGTCAGAAAGTGAAGCGTGACTTAAAGATCTTAAAAACGTCGCCTAGAAGGCAAGGAGCGGTTCAATTCACGTCATTATTAAAGGAATGGGTAAGGCTCTTTGTGTAACACCATGAATCATCGGATTATATCCACCGGTTTGTATAAGCAATGCTAATATTTTTTTATACAATTTATAAAGAAATAATTATTGTTAGAATGCTCATCCTCTTCTATGACAAGGCTTGCTAACAGTCCATTCGTTAAGTGATGATTCAGTCGATTCCGGCAAAATAATATAAGTAAACGTATTGTGTTTTTTTTCTCAATTTGTGTACATTTTCATTAAATCTGTGTGTTGTATACATAGTGTTTTTCGTTTCTATGTATTAAGTTAATATTTTTAACAATTTTTATATGTATTAACCCTTAAAGCGCTGGAGCTGAATTTTAAAGGCCTTTGCAAACAGTTTGGATCCAGATGAGACGCCACAGAACGTGGCGTCTCATCTGGATCCAATCTGTTTGCTATTCTGATAGTATTCTTTGAAGAAAAATCGAAGAAAATGCTAATTTTAGAAATTCAACAGACGACATTTTAGCAGACGACAAATTTCACAGCATGCAAAGGGTTAACAGTGATTTTTGGACGGAAATAATGCTTAGCATAAACTTGACGTCATTCTGTGGAATAAAAAAGCATCGCAAAATTACTAAATAATCATGTTTATAAAGTTCTCTCGTTTTTGCTGATGTTGATGTTAACATCCCTATATATCGTTATGTTTGTATTTATCTGAACCTTGTTCATATATAGTTATATATTGTTTCGATCTTCGTATCTTGTATATGGAAGGAATAAAGTAAATATAATCTATTTCTGTCCATTAACCATTTTCATGCAACGCCAATCATGTTCGTGGCATTGGCCTATTTATTGTCTAATGATCTTTCTCTATCAAACTGTTTGCATCGATCACGAACTGCATATCATGCTTGGATTCCATACTGGGAGACTGCGTTTACTCGTCGTCGTTTAAGAATCGGCTCGTAAAAAGATATTAAAGTGCCTTACTTTAGCATGTTTTCGCTTAATGATAATGTCCGTTTTATGTGCTTGTTCTACGACAGGACTTTATGCGGTTAATTGGCGACTCTGAAAGAATGTCTAATTTAATGACGAGAGTGGAAACTGCCATCATGTGATTTTCAGGCAAATGGGTAAACTACGGCGACTTCCACTTTATACAATCAATGGACTGATGAGGAGTTTTTTTCAGTCAATGTTTTTTATTCACCATTGAGTACATCGGAACACTGTAAGTAACACTTGATTGTTGTCGGTAGTACCTGATTGTTGACGGTAGTACCTGATTGTTGTCGGTAGAACCTGATTGTTGTCGGTAGTACCTGATTGTTGTCGGTAGTACCTGATTGTTGTCGGTAGTACCTGATTGTTGTCGGTAGTACATGATTGTTGTCGGTAGTACCTGATTGTTGTCGGTAGTACCTGATTGTTGTCGGTAGTACCTGATTGTTGTCGGTAGTACTTGATTGTTGTCGGTAGTACTTGATTGTTGTCGGTAGTACCTGATTGTTGTCGGTAGTACTTGATTGTTGTCGGTAGTACCTGATTGTTGTCGGTAGTACTTGATTGTTGTCGGTAGTATCTGATTGTTGTCGGTAGTACCTGTTCTGTTGAATTATATTTGGAATGATATTTCTTGTACTTTATTGTATAACGATATCTGTATACTTACAACATATTTAACTAATTTGTGTAGTGTTTTATTGCAATATCGTACATGTATATGGCAAATTCGATCAAATGAGCATCGAGTAAAATCTTTACCGTGTTATAGATTCATATTTGCTGAATGGAAGATAGATACATATTATGATTATTTCCACAAGAGTTACAAGCGCTTTTTTTTCACAATTTTAATCACAATAATAATGTAAGTTGTGTTATGCTGTTGCCACGATCGAGTATCATATTCGTGCTTTTAAATCTGTATTGATATGTACGCGATTCTGGGCGCAACGGACTAGCTTATATTTCCTATATCAATTCATTTCTCGTGAGAGACATTGTCCAAAAAGCGGCCATAGCGCATGTACAGCGACCAAAGCAACCGAGATATGGAAATACGTTGAGTACACTTGTCTGATGACTTGGACGTATCGGCTGATCATATCACCATTTCCCTTAAGACTTCATTTTCTCCTTTTTTTTCTCATTCTGCCCAGATGCAGATTAAACGATCGGAATGTTGCGGGATGTATGCAATTTATTCTGCAATAAATGACGCATACTATTGACCCTTCAAAGCCACAGTCTAATCATTTCTAGTCCATCAAGCTCACGATTGTCCTCTATACATGGAGAGCGCGGTAATATTAACGAGAACTATCATTTACATATAAGGGTTAAAAATACGTCTCCAATTTTTTAAATAAAAAACAAACATAAATAGTTGTTGTCTTAGGTTGTATCCCTAATACACCGCATGAAATGGCCTGTTATGTGTAGATGTTGTTTCTGTTGTAGTTGCTTATCCACCGCATGAAATATTTGTTATGTAGTGTATTGCATATTCATGTAAACAATTATAAATTAGTGTTTATATAGTTTATAAATCAATACATAATCACATTACATTTCCTTTGTTGTTGTATTTTATAAATGCTGACATTTAAAGAATATACGAAATTTAAAAATAACAATAACATAAACACTGCACAATTGTCCACGTAGATGTAAATGTTACTACATCGGCTCATACTATATGCGTTCCTCACATGCAATATTATGTTTGTTAAGATTAGTTTGTTCTTTGCAATTGAAATACATTGTATATAAGTATTTCAGTAATGTTTTTTTCCACACATTGAAATCATTGAATTATGTATCATATCTCGTGCGAGTATTATATGAAAAATTTAACAACGATACTTTACGGTAGAAAACAAAAGGCATACTGTGTTTAAATACTTATTTATAGCAAACGGTTAAATTTCCGTTGCCTATTCCGGATCAGGGGCGTAGCTAGCATTTTTTGAGATGTAGGCCCGGATATGATACATAAAAACAGTGGGTACGGGGGTCCTCCAAGTGCTCCATTTTAATTTTCTGCGGTCATAAACATTATTCGGAATGTTTCTTAAAACTCCAACCATAATCGATTACAACTTACTATAGTGTTGGAAGGGAGACAAGTAGATCTACATGTAGATATATGTAAACTTGTTACAGCATGGCACGTGAAAAGTAGCGAGCTAGAATCTATGCACACAGAAAGTAGTAGAGTTGATAATTGGAAGATATTTACTTTGAACAAGACCAGAATCCCATGTCTGAGGATTATGTCACTATGAAATGCAAATTTCTACCACCTCACTCCCCTAAGAGTCAACAATTTAATGTGTTTTTTGAAGTTGAAGAAAATTTTTTATGTTTAAAAAAATGTAGGCCCGGGCCTGCTGTGCCTAATAGCAGCTACGCCCCTGCGGATGTAAGTAATTAATACACTGGCTGTGGTACCCCGCTTGCTGGAATGTATTACGATAAAAAGAAAGTAAACACTATTTCTGTTGGAACACTGGCTAATGTAAAATTCAATAATTTGACATATTTGTCAATGTACATTTATTACAAATGCGTTTTTATAAGATATTATATGTGTAAGTACACATAAAGCAATATAAAATTATTCTGAAATGTTAGAAAACAGCAACTTAGTGTACACTTTTTGGCAAATATTAAGGGACACGCATTCACATTAGTATATGAACAATTGCGTGTAGAACTATTGTACCTGCTCATAATTTCAATATGAGATACGATAGCTTCACATTCAACATTTGAATCGTTGCAAAACGCAATGCTGCATCAATATAAATTTGATGTTGCCAATACGGTAGTTCGAATTTAATTATTCTGATCTACATACGGGAAACGTCTCAAACATGTTGTGGTTAATTATAAAGGTTAATACAGGTCAATACATTTTTATAATAGCCACGCAAAAAAAACATTTTTACACGTCAAATGCAAAAATGCACACTTTAAAGATTAAGTTTGTTAAGTATAAACGCTCCTCAATAAACATTGAATGAATGGATATATTTCAGCAAAAACTTGCTATTTACAAAATCACTCCAAATAAGATACTAGAGGGTATTTCATGTGGATTTTGTGGTATTATGATTCAATACATTAAAATTGTCAGGAGGGACAATGTTTATCTCCCAAAACTAGACTTATGTGTCATATTCAATGAGAAATCACACTGGACCTCGGGTGTCATTGACTTTTAAATTAAGGTACATTTACTCGAGTTAGAAACAACAGTGAAATGCCTTGTTCGTAATATTTGACTTCTTAGAATGGAATAATTATACAAGTTTAACAAGACGTTTTTTTCTTAATACCATTTCTTATTTCCATTATTCTCATTGGTTACAAAACACTTCATGTTACTTTAATAACAATGGTTTCCCATTAAATTCAAAGAAAACAAAGTCCAGTATTTTCTAAGAAAGATTATGTGTAAGCATTGTATTCATTAATTCATGAATAATATGTAGTTCACATTTCCCAGTTCGTCTTTAAAAGATTATGAATCAGGCCTTACTATCGGGTTTAATTTCTTTGATCTATAATGTACTGGGTGCTTAAATACAAGAACACATTGATGTATATTACGGACAATGAAGTTGAAAAATATGGGCTTAATCAGGTATGGTTACTTTTTCAATGAGTGCCAGCGAAATGCAAATAACATTGATAATGCTGGGTATCCATTGATAAAATGAATAAAGGGATTTTCTGCACTTGTTATATCAGACAGAATCGCCGTTGCTTTAAATATATGAGCACCTTACATATGCACAAACTATTTGTCAATGGACATTAAGTTGTTATATTAACACATACAGGTTATAATTGGAAGGAGGATCCAGCTGTTTGCAAGACAAAAGTTACTTTGATTATATATTATATTTTTGCGACCCTATAAAAACTGTACACGTTGTTTGCAGCGTGATTAAAGTTGCTGAAATTAAGTTGTACAAATGTATATGTCTTTAACAATGCTAAGTTTTAATCATGAAAATGCAGTTTATGCAATGAATGCAGGATCTTCACTATCCGCTATAAAGTCACGCAAGGTTTCACGGTCTCAGTAACGGGTTGCGTAGCTCCTGATCAGTATATGCGAATCTATGGCCTGTAGCTACGCTGGACGCATATGGCATAGGAACCATTTACGCATTACTTAATGTAAAATAACAAAGTGCAACAACACACACGCAACAAAAGGACGTAAAATTGATTGCTTGTGCCCTGGTCGTAAAAAGCACGTACTATGATCGCATCGCTCGATTTAGCTAACGCTACATAGTGTCTTGTTCGGAAACAGATATCCTTAATTAAGGGGAGATTGCAATGGATTCCAATAGAAGAACCGTAAAAACTGTGACAGAACTGGATCAATAACAGAAGTATCGGCAGACTACTACGAAGAAATTAAACATTGCGATGGAGGGATAGGAGTACACAAAGAGGCAAGTTTTTGTGACAGGTCAATGAACGTGATTTATCAAGACTTGTTTGGCGTCATAGTTTTCACTTTATTCAGGATTGTATGTGTGGAATATCTTTGTAATATTTATGATTAGCACTCATGCGAGATAAGGTTTTATGTTTTATGATGTTCATTTCAAGTATTTTTTCTATAGAGTGTCATAGTAATGTAAATTAGTATTTGTAGAAAAGAAGTAAACTTTTACAGACTTCATGCATCTGAAATACAGTTTTACCTTTATATACTGACGAATGGTTCTACATCATAAAATCTACTCCATTCAAAATATAGTTTTTACACGATTACAATAATTTACACTGAAATGGAAAATCATTTATCGATTTATGTTCAAATTTTTAATCATAACGGATTCGTTTGATACCTCTATACTGTATGCGCGTAGCTTCAAAACGAAGATCTCGTGCTTGTTAGTGTTTCGTTTTCATCGTTCATTTTCTATCCAACCACGCAATTTGTGTTTGGATAACATTTATAACATTTATACATTTATAAAATTGCCGAGATGTAATCGATGATTGTTTCGATGAGATCTAAGAATTTAAAGCATCTGAAATCCTTTATACAATAAAAGTTTCAATTTAACCACGCACGTTTAATGTGGATACCATTAATAACATTTCCCAGACGTAATCGTTGCTTAATATAGACACTCCGCAATTTGTCGCGAAGGTATATCAATTTCTATTGTGACCAACAGAGTTGCTGACGCCAATCGTTTATATATGTTTGTAGTAATGTCTACTTGTCTCCATGCTGTTGAGTTATATGGTCATAATATTGGAATTCGTGCATGATATCATCTCCAGATATACTGATTTTTGTCATTTAGATTCAAGAATAACGATCTATAAATAGGAAAAAAACCGATACACTATAGTTTGCAATAGAAATAGCAACCGCGGATAGCTCTATTGGGTTGAATTGAGGAAGTTTATTATTAATTTAACTGATTATGAGAAAGATGAACATGCTTTATAACTAAGTCTTAAAGTTGTAGAATTGTTGAATTATAGACTTGAAACTTTGATTCAAATGCAATCTCTGGATAATATTTTGCCTGTAGTATACGCAAAAGAAGGGAATTTTCAGAAAGATAATTCTTAAGTATCGAATTTATTTGCAGACACTAATGTATAATATTCACGTTTACTTTACCGTTATTTAACCGGAACTTTACACAAATGTTAACAGTTTGTATGTTGTAAATATAGGTATATCAGATAGGTATTATTTGTATATTTTTCCACCCTTTCTATGATAAGTTGAGAAAACGAACACACATTTACAATGTTTAATGAACATTTGAAAAATAACGAATCAATACATTAATAGTGCTTGTAACTGTTAATGAGGAAGGTGATGCTGTACTTATCTAAAATGACATCAGTTTTCAGCGTCCAGAGTTTTTGTGTAAACAAGATCGTGGTGGCTGATAGATGACCGTTAACAAGTGCAGCTATTATATTTCAAACCAGCACTGAAAAAAATGGAGAAGGTTGTATGTGTTGAACGATTTGACATATGACCCATACATAGTGGACATCTGATCTATAAATTGTCGATTAGGGTCGTTTTTCATCTACTTGGAATTTATTCATTAATGAAAAGTGGATGGACTTATTGAAACAAAATGAATCAACGACAAAATGAATCAACGACAAAATGAATCAACGAATTAGATTAACTAATTAAAACCATGTGGACTCAAGGAATTAGGTGAACTTCTTAAAATTAAGTAGACTTTAGAATTTGATGAACCAATTGAAAACAAGAAGACTAAAAAAATAAGGTGAATTAATTTAAACTAAGTGGAATCAATGAATTATTACGAACCCAGTGAAACCAAGTTGGCTCAGTAAAACGACGAGGACTCAATCAACCTGAAGGACTAATTGAATAGGATTGGGTTGACTCATAGACTTCGGTGGATTCATTTAAGCAAAGTGGACTCATTGCCACATCATCAATACTTAGTTAAACCCTTTGCATGCTGGGAAATTTGTCGTCTGCTAAAATGTCGTCTGCAGAATTTCTAAAATTAGCATTTTCTTCGATTGTTTTCAAAGAATACGATCAGAATAGCAAACAGTTTGGATCCTGATGAGACGCCACGTACTGAGGCGTCTCATCTGGATCCAAACTGTTTGCAAAGGCCTTTCAAAATTCGGTTCCCGCACTGAAAGGGTTAACAACACATACTGTACTCTTCGACATGTTACTAGGATGGTTTCGACGCCCTATTCCGGATTAAAGACAACCGTATGGACGAACGTGATGTGATGGAATCATCGATGTTAAAGTAACATAAATACTAAAAATCAACGAATATTGTGCAATATGTTTCGTAAAATAAAATTAACCCATAAAAATGGTGTTATTTAAAGCAATAGACAAACGTTTTACGCTAGACGTGGTATGGCAACATATATTAAACGAAATACAAAATGCTCGTTTTTATTTTCCACGGAACAGTGTATTCCATTTCTTTTTCCCGCAACGATATATGTTCATACGATACACGAATACTAACATGGTACATGAACATGTGTTGAATATATTGTCCCACAAAAAAGAGCATGGTGTAACTTGTTTAACTCTATGTTACCAGACCACGTCTGGCGTTGAAAGCTTGGCTTTTGCTAAAGGAACATTCAGTGTTTATGTGTTAACTTTTTTTTTTCAAATATCGTACGAAATATTCGTTGATTTTGAGTGTTAACGGGCTTTTAAATGTATCGTTCATAATGAATAAACTCACTGAAAGCTTACGAACTAACCGCTATAACTACCCCCTTCAGCTAATTCGTTGGATTATCGGCAACAAATGGACCCATCAGTAAAGGATGGTCCCATAGCTTACATTTAACTGTAATTTTGAACATGTTCTTGAGGGTGTTATCTTAGTGCTCCTGTAGCGTTCACTGTGTAGGCCTTGGTGAAACGTCACTATTAAGGCACGCGGTGAATGCCATAGTGGTGCTGGCTTCTACACAAAACACACTGAACTTTACCGTTGTTGAAAAAACGAATTATTATATAGTATCAAAACATTGCATTCTATATGTGGATTTTAAATGGAAATATTTCGCCAGTGAAAGAGTTTGATTGTTACCAATGGCCTAGAGGATGCACCCGATGTGTACATGAGTATTCATACTGTTTATAAAAGCATCTCTGCATACCGTAAAAGGCTTAAATAGATATAGTCAATTGCAAGAAGTCTGCTGATGGCAGGAACACATTTAATGCATTTAACACACTTAAATGTTTTATAGTAAAAACATTTACGTATGTTTTTGTTCAAAACAAAACCTTTGAGTACACGGACCACGATATTGTCGTAAACATCCACAACAAAATAAATAAAAAATGGTTCAAATTAATGTCTTGACTTTAGCTTTGTATGTATGTACAATTTTTATAATTCGGACGTGTAAACTACTTATTTAGAATATTTAGTAAGCACTAGCTACTTAAAGTGGTTGCTGGCTAACTGTCCTGTAGAGAATATACTTGTAACAGCACGTGAAATAACATAATCTCATAACATAACACGTCATCTACGCAGGAAGAATGCACAATGCAACAACAGAAAAAATATTGATCAAACACATTGGTGTACCTTCCAACAATCAAATCCAAAAATTATACAATAAAAACGTTCATCACTCACAAAATATACATTGTATATGTATAAAGCTTTCTTTTAGGTCACAAAAACAGGGATATTTTTGGTATATTGCATCATGATATGGCTTTCTTCGTCGACCACATGAGAAAGTGATGACAAAGATCACATTCTTTATATGGAGTCATGACCAAAACTACGAGGCAAATACCTTTTATAGAGATTTCATAGTTGATATGTTGTGACAAATAATAGTTCTCTGCAAGTTTATTTAAATAATGGCATCACGGTCAATATCAACACAGAGCGGGAATACTGCGATTTGTATAAAATATAAAGTAAATAACTTCTCCCAATCCTGATTTACCCTTACTCAGGTGAGCGATCTATGACCATTTTGAACAGTCTGTTCATTCTTGCTACACACAAGGCTCCCATCTCAGTTCAAATCATGATTTAGTTGATTGTTTGCTTGAAAGTTAACGCCGATGTACGTGCTTTTTTCACGAAACACGAATTGTAAGTTGAATTTGTTTTGTTGCAAACAAGACCAATACCACACTGTTTTTGTAGTTATATAAGGACTTACAGACTTAAACTTATTCTTATTGAGACAAACATTCGACTGGTCTTTTGAGAAGGGCCACGTGATATTCTGTCCGGGACTGACCGTAACAGAAATTTAACAGTGCACATTATTTTAGATGATGACCCTTTGTTTCTTTGATACTTGTTTTTATCCAGATTAGCTATTTAATCCAGACGTATATATTTGAGTAAGACCTTGATATCCAATATAATTTACAATGCAAAGCGTAAACCATTAGGTAAACAGTAGAATCCCGATATTCGATTGATTCATTGAGTTTCACGAAACGATATTTCCTAGATGCTTACACGACAAGGCTTTAACCTTTTATGTGCAAATTTCTTGAAGGATTATTATGTTTCCGTGTACATAATTTCGAATGACAGTTTGCATCCTGATGAATAATCCACTTGCAAAGACAATTAAAGCCTATATTTATGCAAACTATTAGCATGCTTTTATAGGCATATCAAGTCCTTGAATACTTAGAAGTTGTAAAGAATGTAGAAATCAAGGAGCAAAATATAACTATTAAAACTTTTAAATTTCACATATTTTAATAAAATTAAATAATTATTAAGGGAGGAAACTCTTTCCCGATTACGAAATCTCGATTATGATCGTCCGCTCCTTTCGCGTCTTTTTAGTCGTTAGTTAGTATTTATCCGGGGCGGACGTTTGTTTTGTGTGTGCATTGTATACACACCTTACTGACCTGTGTACTAACGCGAAATGAATTGTGGGTAGCACTTCTTTTACGAGTGAAAAGTGAAAGCGAAAGTAGGTCAGGTAATCGTGCTTCTGATAATCGCTATCAGTCTAAATAGAGATTCAAAATCACATTTAAACATAATTAAATAACATTTCTTTAAACAACATTCCGTTTTAAACGCACAATAAAAACGATTTTACTTTCATTATTTACATTTTCATTCCTACACAGAACTTCTTTGGCGGAAGCATAATTCCCCAAACTAAGGAAATGTGATGCGTCTTACTATAGAGGTGACAATAACATAGTGACGTCACCATCTATGTATAGAATGTAGTGTGCGTCTTTGTTCGATAAAAATGGCGGATACGGCTGCGCGTCCTAAAGAAAAATCGTCAAAAAAGCCTTCTTCGTCAAAAGAAGACATTGCTAGTTTAGAAAAAGAGGAGGCAATGTAAAAGGCGCAACTAGATTCACTGACACCGAAGAAAATCTCCTATTCGAGTGAGCGTGATGAACTTTTGCAAGAACGCGCGCGACTGCAAAAATGAGTGGAGGAGCGTCGTGAGTCGGCCGAAACCCGCCGACTGCGTAAAGAAATCGATTAGTTAAACAGCAGCTCGCCAATCTGGACCTTTCGGACGATACTAGGTCTCCACCCGTTCCAGACTTCGATTCAAGGAGTCCCACAGGGATTTTTTTTATATTATATACCATATATATACAAGGGATGCAACTGTCAAAAATCTCATTTAACACCCTTGTCTGAATAAAGGTCCATATCTCTCAAACGAATGCAATCAACGAAGTATGCACACAGAATATCGATAGTCAACACATTTATCTCCTTCAAAAAAATCACAATCAATGGCTTTAACATGATTTAGGTATAAAACCATTCAGAAGTTTAAAGTAAATCAACGTAAAAAGGCAAGTTGGACACATAAGATTATACATTAATTTGTATTTTTTACCCTTTTGATTTCGTTTAATCACAGTGTTACCTGTTTTTTCACGTAAATAAAGTTCAAAGCATTACATCATACGCCAATCGTCTTATATTTGTAGCCTTTTTGATAAAAAAACCAATAATAACAACTTTCTTCACGTTTGTGAAGTTTTGCCGGCAGCCATATGCAGAGAACAGAAAATTGTTACGCGAAGTTTGATTGGCTGTGCGATTTTGTGCCCGATTATATTATATAGTACGGTAAGTGTCGCAATTTGCGTGGAACCAGTCACAAAATGTAAACAAAAAACAGCTTTTCGTGTCTCATTCGCTGTCAATCTATATGTCGCTGTACATCTATTAACAGACGTTAAATATATCAAGCGTTTTCATAAGCTGTCATAAACAACTTATAATGCTTGTTAATTGGTAAATAATATTGTGTATTATTATAACTCCAACTTATAACACCCAACTCATTATTTAATTTAAGATAATACTATTTAATGAAAGACATGTGAGTTCTTAATTAAATTTCCATAGGGTCCTGTAAGAAGAATACCCTATATTTACACAATAAACATATACATTTTTGCCAAGGGACCCTGTATTTTATTTTTAGTGTATAACTTATGCGAACTATTTGTGCTTCTTTGAGTTATATTATTGTTATTTCATTTATATACTGTCCTTTAAAAATTGCATGTGTGTATATATTTTCACAACAAATAATTTATTGCAATATAATATATATGATTTGCATGAATTTATGTTCCTACGCTTCATTTTATATAATTGCTGACATATATGAAGGTCACACATACTCACTTCATTACAATTGCTTTCATTAAACTATGAATATTAATTTAATACTTATATATTATAATGTATAATTAATGTTATATATATTATTTTGATACAATGCAATTCATTTTAATTCAGATTGCAATTGTAAGATAAACACATTGGATGCACTTTATCAAATGTATTAAATGACTAGCTTTTTTTTTATTGTAATAATGCACAAGCACATGTTATTGTTAAATTTATAAGCAAACTCATAGGTTATATAGTACTGTATATGTCTTTGTATGTGTGATAGGTATAAATAAAGTTGCAAACAAAATTCCAATTAAATTATTTATTGCACTTCAACAAGCTTGCATGTACAAATACTTATATACAATGTAGCAATCAACATTGAACTTTCAATTACACATAAGCATGAAAATCGTTATCAATATATGATATGTATTACATGCATAACATTTCAATGCACGTTGAAATTACATAAATAAATATTTGAATGCAAAATATAATTTCATTCATACATGCATCATGTATCACAAAGTGTTGTGCTATATATATATATATATATATATATATATATATATATATATATATATATATATATATATATATATATATATATATATATATATATATACATATACATTCTTTGTAAAAATAGAATTTCACAATTACAAACATACACATTCATTTGCCATGAAGCATTTTGTTTTGAGAATTTTGACCACAATTTTGCAGTTCTTATTCCAGAGCATTTTCTGTGAAACCATTTATTACAAGAGTCACATTGTATCCACTGATCATCCTTTTTGTAAAACACTTTTGACAAAGGTCATTATCAGCAATTTCCGAATTGATTTCATGACCAACGTCCATAGTAACATCAGTTGAAGGTCCAGGCTGAGGCTCACACTGCACAACCAGATTTAAATCTGTTTCTTTTGTTTTAGACATGTAATTGTTATTACAATCAATTTGCATATTTTTATTTTTATTAACTTTGTTATTTTTGAGTCCAGTTTCACTTTGATTTGCTTTCTATGGGCCATTGGTTTTTCAAGCTTGTAATGTGATTTTACATCTCTTCTGAACTGTCCCAACAACACCATCAAATACTTTGTTACTAAATGATTGTAAATGTCAAAATATTGGTTGTCAAACAAAGGAAAGTGGACATTGATTCTGCACCAATGATTTGCATGTTTGTTTCATTTAATTTTTTGGAAACAATGCTAACAAATTTTTCAAACATATTGTTATCATTACAAACTATGTTGTAACATTCTTCATGCATATTTTTTTCCATATTTCATTAAATTTCATTTGTTACAGTTGAAATACATGCACCAGTTAAATCAAAGAAAAATGTAAAAAATCATCAGTCACATTTGTAAGACCACCAGCATTATTTTGTTTCCTTTCAACGTCCAGCAAAGAATCTGGATGTGTTGTTACTTCTTTAATATACAAATCATTTTCTTTTAAAGGGGCCTTTTCACAGATTTTGGCATTTTTTAACTTATTCATTAAATGCTTTATATCGATAAATGTAAACATTGGATCGTAAAAGCTCCAGTAAAAAATCAAGAATAAAATTTAAAAAAGGAAAAGAACATTGCCCGGACCAGGTCTCGAACCAGTGACCCCTGGAGTCCTGAAGTAAAAACGCTCTAGCCTACTGAGCTATTCCGCCGAGTACACATACTTGATGTATTTTATACCTTATATAAGCAATCTTCGTAGTTTCACAAAATTTAACGACAAAAACAGAACTCTCCAAATTATTCAATCGTTTCGCGTTGCAACGCTTTATAATTTTTAGGTTTTAAAATCGTCAAAAGATGCATATAATGGTTATATTAGACCATGGTAAATGTTCAGTATTACTGTTTCCTCACAAATATCATAACTAAAACGAAAATTTGCGAATCTGAAACAACTTTTTTCAATTTTGTAAATTTACCAAAGCGTGAAAAGATCCCTTTAAAACATCTAATAATTATAAAGCAATTTTTGAGTTGTGGTAAATTGAATTGGATGATTGTGAGGTTTTAAACTGGTGTGTCTTCAGTGACTTTACATACTTATATTTTAATTTTGATACACAATAGCCTGCAACATAACGGACTCGTGCTTTGTCTGTATCCGTAACAATTCTCTTAAGCATTCGGTTGTTTGAAAGACACAACATATCCACATTTTTTCAAGAAATACAATACGAATTTTCCATGTGTTGGTTTTCAAATGTTTTTTCAGTGTTAAATAGCATTACACAGTCCATTTTATATGATGTTCCTGTTAAAAAAATGTGCAACTGTTGTTAAAATTGCACCAAACATTTCTCTGGTATGTATTTCTTGTCATTAGACACTGTAAAATCCATTTCAATATCATTCAGTTTTAACTAAATTTTCTTAACAAACTGTATCAAATTTGAATCATCAATTTTGTCAACAATACCATTAATGTGCACTTGTGTGTTGGTTACTGGACGTTAAAATTGTAAATTTTCTTTAAAATCCTGAATGTTAAAGTCATTTAGTTCATAGGTCTGTGCTTGTTCTTCACTTTTTACAAACGTACTAATAATTTCATTGAAATCATCATCGAGCTGATCATCTTCATCTTCATCATCATCCGGAGCGGTATAACTGGTAATTGTTGTTTTTCTGTGTTCATTGTCAGTATCCCTGAAATATATACATAAATAAAATGAATTCATGGTTAAATCATGATGCAATAAAAATATTGACCCTCAATTATGACATTGACCTGAAATTACTGATTTATGTTGTTTCGGTTATCTCGTTGACCTTCAAAATGAAAATAATGTGATTTATATTCACTCTAAGGATTCATATTGAGCAGACATGACAATGAAGGCTCAATTGTATAACCTACTTTTAATGTGAGTCGATGTAAATGACTCATGCAATTGTACACATCATATCAATAACCATAAGATTGCAGCCAAATATAATTAAAAGTACTGTATTCATGTGCAAGATACATATTAACGAGAAACCAAATAAAAGGCTTTTATTGTGGAAATTTACCCACAACCTTGATCTTGTCCTTTACATTTCATGCACTTCAAAGTGACCAGTATATATTATGAGTCAACATGGCAATAAAGAATACAAATTGACCTTGAAGCACATTATTTACCTTCATCAATCATTCTGCATATTGTCATTTGAGGAAAAATGCATGACAATATGTCAAATGGTATAGGAAATTTGGAGCATGCAAAAAATGCTTAGAACAGACAGACGGACAAAAGTAGTAGATTCCTGTAATTATATTTCAGTGGGAAATTAACAAAGTGCACATACAGAACAATACCGTTTACATTACATTTATGTATTAATCATGAAAACATGTCCTTTATACACAGTGTTGCATTTGGAATAATAACAATAATTGACTTCAATTAATTTTATACATAAAAAATGAATGTTACTTTAATGTATTTTATTTCACTTAATGCAAGGAAAATGGTTTGTAAATGTATAAAAGTCTAATAATGTTTATTTATTTTTTAGGTTAATTTACAGACTTGAATATGAAGAAGAGGGTAGCGTGGAAATCAACAAACTCTTTGAGACTTTTAAATTTGAACAGATTGAAAGTGGGCAGTTCAATCCATCAGTAAAATGTCAACTATTTGTTGAACATATGTTGAATTTATTTCAAAACATAAAAAGATGCAGAAAAAGAATGAATGGACAATTTCTGGTTATCTATTACGGAATTTCAGTAAAGCAACTTCCAGAATTGAATGAAAGAACTTTACAATTCAAGACAACTGTGGATTTTTTCCCAGAGTTAAAACCTACATTGGTAGATGAAAATGAAATTGTATATAATATTGAAAGTGGATTTTATTCCAATGGACATGCTGTTTTTAAAAAAGTGACATTTTGTTCATGTGCAATATTCAAGGTTTCCATAGGTGGAAAAGACATAGATTTAAATTCTATACATATAGACAAATGTTTCAAGTTCACTGAAGAAAGAATAAAAATGTTATGCATATTGTGAAAAAAATTAATTTATGCAACGGAATAAAAAATGAAAAAACAATGACTGTTGGAAAATTCAGTGTCTTAGAGCAATGGAAATACCATGAACAAATTGAATGCTCAAGACAAATAAGATCATTGAATTGCTGTAAAATTGTACAGATGAACACTGTTATTAAAGAATGTCGAATTTGCCAAAAAATGAGGGTTAAGGCCATTAGAGAAAAGGAAAATATTAATCCTAATGAATGTGAGGTTTCATGTCAATCCATTAATCCTCATTAATGTGTAGTTTCATCTGGATCTATAAAGCCTAATGAATGTTGAGTTTCATCTGGATCTATTAAGCCTAATGAATGTGGAGTTTCATCTAAATCTATTAAACCTAATGAATGTGAAGTTTCATCTCAATCTCTAATTAATGTGGAGTTTCATCTAGATCTATCAACCCTAATGAATGTGGAGTCTCATCTAGATCTATTAACCCTTATGAATGTGGAGTTTCATCAGGATATGTCTCTATTGTAGACATAAAGAAAATATTTCCGCAAGCACCAAATGAAATGTTACTTATGCTTGTAGAACAGTCAAAAAATATAAGTAGACATCCAAATGGCAGACGCTGGTCAAAAGATTTCATTTCTACATGTCTGCAATTATTCAATAGAAGCACAAAGGCAGATGAACTCCTTGAACAAAGTACAATACTGCTGTAATCATCCAAATCAGTACTTAGTTTGTACAAGAATGCCATTAATCAAGATGCTGGATTTGACGATGCATGTTTTGAATGGATGCATGAAGAAGCCTTGAAAAATGGAATGGATGAAGAACATTGTGTAGGGGGGTTAATATTCGATGAAATGAGCATACAGACAGACATTCATTTTGAAAATAACGGGGTACTTGGAATGACTGGATTTACGGACATAGGACAGATAGGTGACATTTGCAATAAACTTAGAAATGGAAACTGTGACAAAGTAATGGGAACACATATATTGCAATTATTATTTTTGGGTTTAAATGGCTTAAGATTCCCATTTGCTCATTTTGTTACAAAAGGAATTCAGGCTTCAGAATTATATGGCTTGTTCTGGAAAGCCATAAAATTGTTTTATACATATGGTTTTAAAGTATTGTATACATGAATGGATGGAGCCCAGTGTAATAGAACATTTTTACATGTATGTTTAGGTGACAATCCGACAAGTTTTCTTTCATCAAATCCATGCTACAATTTTCCTGTAGTTTTCATTATGGATATTTCACATGTATTGAAAAAAATTAGAAATAACATACTAAAAAGTGGATTTTCCAAAGGCAGTACAAGACTTTTAACCCTACCAGATAAACGTGAAATCCACTGGCAAATGTTTACTGACTATTATGCTTGGGATCAACAAAATGCATTGCAGTTACATAGAAAACTTACATCAGAACATTTTCATATGGATAATCAATTAAAAATGAGAAATTCTTTGGCTGAAGATCTTTTATCATCCGAAATGTGCCATTGTTTTCCATTGTATAAAAATGCTTTAGGTGAAAAGGGAAAAATACTCAATGGTGTTATTGAACTACTCCAACAGACTTCAAAAATGGTGGAAATTTTTAGAGACAAAATGTCTATTTCAAATAAAAGTGATAAACGTTTATTAAAAATTAAAAAAGTAGATCTTTGGTTTGTGCAATTGGAAAACGGTATATTAAATGACACAGATATTGCCAAAAATAAAAAAGTGAAATGCTTGATGTCTGAGCAATGTATGGAAGACATTCATTCCTGTTTACAAGGATTTCTTGAATTAACTGATAATGTTTTGTTTTGAAAACAAACATTCCAATAACACCAGCCCTGATCAATTTAGATGTGATTGAAAATGTATTTTGCCAACAACGTGCAACTTACAATGGTGCAAATGCAAATCCATCTGCGTACCAATACAAAAAATGAATTAATAGCATTTTATTGGGTGAACAAAAACTTTCCAAAAAGGCCAATGCTGCTATGAATGCTGAACCGGCAACACCACTATTCAACATAAGCATGCCGAGTAATAATAAGAAAAGGCGAACAAGTTGTCCGAAAAATCATCTTAAGAGGCTGATGAATCTACGCATTAACAAAGGTAATATTAATTATAATTTGTGGGTTTGTAAAGCTCATGTTACCCATCATATTAAAAAATATTAATTACCTTTCAGTATAAGTTGGTACATTTGGTGGTTGATGATATGCATCCATTGGTGTATGTTGCTCACCACACGCCATACTGAAAGTAATGTTGAATATATAAGCTTAAATACAAATAATGTATTAAAAAATTACAATATTAATGTGTGTTTAAAATAAAACGTTATATTATTTCATATATATTAAGCATTTGTGCAAAATTTCAACACATTGCATGCTGTTGAATATTTTAAAAGTAAGGAATCATATAAAGTGTTTTTTTTTTGGTTTCTTTATTGTATATAAATATACGCGACTACTCAGCAACAAAGATAAGTTTAACAACATTTATTATTAAGAAGTATTGAAATGACATGCACGAAATAAAGTCAATGAAACGTTAAAGCTGTGAATGTGCAATGAGCACATCCCGACACAAGAGCCCGATTGAATTAGAGACCCCCCCTGGGTGCCAACAAATCTACAGTACTATGAATTTTACAATTTAATATGCTAACATTGCTTTAAAATAATAAGATGTATGAATACATCTGATTATTTTAAAGCCATGTTAACGTATCAAATCGTAAAATTCATAGTATACATGTATACATGTAGCCTTCTACACTTCTCACTCTTGAAATTGCCACGCCTAACTGCCCAGGTTGAAATATGGAGCGACAGTCGATTTCAACACTGAAATACACATATAACATTAAAATTGAACAGTTTTCACAAACTAATGATATTTATAATGTGTGAACATAGTTTCACATTATTGTTAAAAATCATTGTGTGCAATAGAATCCAATGTTAATTATTGTTATTTTTTTTTTAAATCCTAAACAATAATATATACGATGCAGAAAAACAAATTCCATTTAAATGTTTTATAGTATTGAAATAAATATTTAGTTTGTTAAGTTTAATTATTGTTTCATGTAAAAAATAATTATACACGGTATAAACATAATTATGTTAACTTCAAATTAGTATTGAAATTTATTTATTTATTTAATGTACATATACATATATATTATGAATTGCATACTTCTCCAATATCATTCCCTGTGACTTGTGAATTGTCAGAGCAAATGCAGGTTTCAATGGAAATTGCTCTCGTTTGGCAGTAACTCTCTTATCCTTTGGATTGAACACTGAAATAACAGTACATTTATGTGGAATGTTTGATGGCATGGAACAGGAATAAAAAAATAATATATATTTTCAGTTATTATTTATAATTATTAATACAACATGATATAGCACACCGTATAGGGTTAGTAAAAAGCTTTTATAAATTATAGTTAAATATACATGTAATTTACATTTATATTTTATTATGACTTAAAAAGCTTTTTACTGACCCTGCACGGTGTTGTATATGGTGTGTATTTTAATATTGGCTGAGATGGTAGCTCAAACAATACATTAATTGGTTAAATTTCACACATAGTGGGGTTTCTTTAGGTACATGTGAAAAATAGTGTATTACTAAGTAAAATTCTTTCACCAAGATCACCTAATAACAGTTAGCTTTAATAAATTTAATCATGTGACATTGTGTATATCCATGTCATAATTTCATTTTTATGATCTGTGTGAAAATATAATGACTCATATGGATTCATACAGTATAAACATGTGACAATAATAGCAAAATGACATATGATTGTTAAAAAGAAAAGTAAACAATGATTACCTGTGAATGAAATTTTAGGAATTTCTCTTGTGATGTTTAAAGAGAAAAACTCTACCACAACCTTTTCAGCAGTTAATGCTTGCACTATGCCTGTTACACCAATTACAAGTTTTTCACTCAATGTGTGGATTAACTGCACAGGCCATCCGTTTTTCATCCACAGCATTTTGGGTGCACCTATTCTATCCAAGTCTTTTGCAAAAAACTCAAATAAATCACCTGAATGTTTCATCATCGCAGTTCGGTTATAGTCATCGACTAATGCATTGGTGGCGAAAAGCTTTGTGCTTCGTGCTGATCTTCTTGAAGACAGAGGCCTTAATAACGAGTTCAAAAATGCACTAACTTCGTCACTACAATTTCCTTCAAACACACTCTGAACTGTAGAAGATCAAATCGCCTGATTTTGTTCGCATATTCTGATCAAGAACTATCTTGTGCCTGAACACATCATCAAAGAAATTGCAATGGAAACAGTATTCACCAGTGTCATTGTATTTAATGTTGACCACTGGTGGAAGTTGATAAAAATCACCACATAATACAATTTGAATGCCACCAAATGGTAAATTGTTTTTTTTATATTTTACACACATTGTATATGGTATCCAAAGTCGTCCTGCTAATCATTGAACACTCGTCTATTATTACACAGTCTATTTTTGTCAAGTTTTCAAATACTGTTTGATATTTAAGATTAAAACGTACACTGTTTCCAATTTCTTCAGGCTCATGTCGACCGTCTAACAGACCGAAGAACTTGTGAACCGTGTTTATACCATATGGCCTTCCACTACCTGAAAATATATATAAACACACATAATTACACAATGACAAATGGGAAATGCTATGTTAGTCATACCTTATTTATATATATATATATATATATATATATATATATATATATATATATATATATATATTGTTCAAGTCCATTGGAATAAGGGCTCAATTTATTCAAGTTCATATAATTTCTTATTAAAAAAATATTATTTGCAGGATACATTTCATAAGAATTATATATAGGCTTGATGAAGAAGTTTTAAAATCCGCTATGATTGTACAAGCATTTCATATAATGCGACATTACACAGTACACATATGGTATAATAATTTACAAAGCAGCTTATTAAATAATCAAAATATTACCGTATACTGCACAGGCAATCCCGGTGGAACATGCCACCTGAACACAGGAGCCTTTGCTGTGTAAAAGGTTTGTGAGTTTGGACACAACATCCGATTTTCCGGTGCCAGCGGATCCCAACATAAACAAAGTGTGACCTTTCGAAGCCAAATTAAGTGCTTTTAACTCTGGGCGTTCATTTTCAAATCCCAAATATGTACCGTTGCACTCACATTAAAAAATTAAATTAATATTGCCGATATTTGATTGCTTTCGTTCTTTAAATTTTCATACCGCAAATGTTTGTTGACAATTTGTGGGCGTGTGCGTATACTTAAACCATGCTCGCTTCATAACTTATCGTAGCGTATCAAAATACCGGGAACCATGAAGCGAATTTCATCTGACCAATCAAATTTTGTTTTACAAACGGTAACGAACCATTATCAGAAGCATGCCGAATCGTTATGGCTGTGAACAATCAACGCTACCATAAATGAAAAAAATACTTTCAACATTTATTGGTGTAATCAAGAGTTATTTGTGTAACTGTTTTGTTATGTATCATTATAAAAAGTGTCATTGACACGGGTTCTTATAAATAACATACTTTGCCAACAAAGCCAAAAATTTGTGAAAAATGTCTTCATCGCTGTGTTCAGACCGGTGTCGCAGTAAGAAAATTCGTCTTTTTTTTATGAAAATTGCTTTGTTTTATGTACTTACACTGATGTCATATGACTAAAGGTTATGTTTTAAGGAGATAAATGTGCTGACTATCGATATTCTGTGTGCATATTTCGTTGATTGCATTCGTTTGAGAGATATGGACCTTTATTCAAACAAGGGTGTTAAATGAGATTTTTGACAGTTGCATCACTTGTTTATATATATATATATATATATATATATATATATATATATATATATATATATATATATATATTTAAGGTCCCTGTGAGGCGTCCTGCCTCGATTCAGGATCTACATGGATCTGCGTTCCTAAATCAAAGAGTTGACAGCAAGATGCCGTTGGGTTTAACGGAATTTCCCACAGGTACGTCAACAGATGTTAAAACATCACAGTCTATAAAATTATGCAAAGTTTCTAAATGCACAGACATTCAGGCTGAAAAAGCTCAGCTGTGGCCCCATACATTCGTGCCTAATTAACTTGTGTAAACATTCGGACTTAGAATTCAATGACCTGACAATGACCCAGTTCATAGCCGGTTGTAGTGCCATAATCCTACATCTACTAAACACAAACACGAGATATGCGCACGAGGAAATCAAGAATCGTATCACACATTTACGTTCATTGATGTGCGTCGCTAATGTTTTATCAATGGAAATGTATTTTGAATATTCATCAGGAGATTTTAATCGATATTGAACGTGGGAATAGATACTGGAATGACAGTTGCGCTGATATTGAAAGCTGATATCTGTTGTTGGATCGTACCAGTACTATTTCGACGACCCATATGCTAACGACGAGCACCTCGTCAGAAAAACGTGCTTGGTTTTGCTCGAAGTTTCAAAAAGGCGAAAGTTCCAAGACGCCTCCTTCTGCGACACGAATAGGCGCGGAAATACGAACTGTCAAACATATTTGTGCTACTTGTTTTTTGAAAGAAAAGGTGCTACGCGATCACCCAAAATCTTCTTCCTCATGTCCAAACAGGAAGGACTGACTAACATTTGAATATTTGACCAGGTTCAGGTCACCTCCAGGACTTGCACATGCTAAATAGTGTATTAATTATTTGTCCAGGTGTCATCGTCAGTCGCTCCGTCTTCACACGTGTCATCGTCAGTTACTCAGTCTTCACACGTGTCATTGTTTGTCATTCCGTCTTCACACGTGACATCGTCCGTCACTCCGTCTTCACACGTGAAATCGTTAGTCGCTCCGTCTTCACACGTGTCATCGTCAGTCGCTCCGTCTTCACACGTGTCATAGCCAGTCGCTCCGTCTTCACACGTTTCATCGTCTGTCAATCCGTCTTCACACGTCGCATTGTCCGTCACTCCGTCTACTCACGCGGCATCGTCAGTCGCTACGTCTTTACACGTCGCATTGTCCGTCAATCCGTCCTCACACGTTTCATCGTCCGTCAATCCGTCTTCACACGTCGCATTGTTCGTCACTTCGTCTACACACGTGTCATCGTCAGTCGCTCCGTCTTTACATGTCGCATCGTCCGTCAATCCGTCTTCACATGTGACATCGTCCGTCACTCCGTCTACTTACACGTGACATCGTCAGTTGCTCCGTTTTCACACGTGTCATCGTCAGTCGCTCCGTCTTCACACGTGTCATCGTCAGTTGCTCCGTCTACACGTGTCATAGTCAGTCGCTCCGTCTTTACACGTCGCATCGTCCGTCAATCCGTCTTCACATCGTCCGTCACTCCGTCTACACACGTGGCATCGACAGTCACTCCGTCTACACACGTGGCATCGTCAGTCGCTCCGTCTTTACACGTGTTATCGTCATATACTTATTCGTCACTCAAGGGCTCGTTCATAGATGCGTCGTCGTCATTCTACCCTAGGAGCGGCTTGTTAATACACTGCAATGGAAATGATGCGGGTAAAACGGAAGTTGGAGGTGCGGTTTTCAGTCCGAAATGTGTAAAACCAAGTCGTGTTTTCATTTCTCGCATATTAACGTTATTGCGATGGTTAAAACGAATCTATATCTAAATCAAATGGCGAATCTACTTAGCCGATAGCATCTAGACTTGAAGTACGCTACACTGTTTCAGGAAGAAGCTTGTAGAAATGTGTATAGGGAAATTGTTATCAATGAGTCATTGTTTAGATTTGAGAATGACTGGTGACCGTGATTTCAAAGTGGCATATGTAGACTGTTGACTTACATGAGAACTCTACTTATTATCTGACTTACGTTCATATAGACATAGTGCATTTATTTATTTTGTTTATTTTTTGCTTTTGCTATCATATTAAAACATTTAATGATATTAAGCGTGGGTAGATTAATTGAAAAGCTCCAAACAAATATAATATATTTGTATATTAAATGTTGCATGCATTTACAAACTTGTGTTATTTCTGTGAATTGATTATTAAATATGATAACTCACATTTGGTGTTTATATGTGTTTATTTTTTCTATCCGAAACGGAAGTGGAACGATGTACGGAACTAACTGTTCTTCGCCACCAGTTAAGTCGCACGCAGAAATCAGCTTACGCACTTGGAACTTATCGGAATTTTAAGACTCAAATGCATTCCTTTTTGTTATTTTGTGAATATTATTCTCTGCAAGAATGCCCTGTACATATCGATACCATCTGTTTATATGCGCAATTTTTGAGTCGAAGTATGAAATCTCTTCAAAGCATTAACAATTATATCAACGGTATTCGCATTGGCCACGCCTTTAGAGGTGTTGAATTCCCTGAAATATCTGATATTTCTTTACAATTGACGTACAGGGGTCTAGGAAAATCACTTTTTCATTCGCCTTAGCAAGCGCCCCCTATGATGCCAGAGATTTTGTTTCAAATTTATTGTGCTTTAGATGTAGATTCTCCGTTTCATGCGACACTTTGGTGTTTGTTTTTGTTTGCATTTTACATGATGTGCAGGAACTCGTGCATAGTTCCCCGTTCTGTATTTAGTTTTTATCCCACCAAATACTAGTGTAGAACTGATGTGACTGTTACTGATTTTGGACTCCATGTTTTGCTGAAATACTCTAAGACCAATCGATTCGGAGACAACAACGTTTAATCTTCGTTTTTGTGCCCTGTTAAAGCATTTCAGCGAATGATAAAGCTAGTTCCCGTGGCAAGCACCAGCCCTTTGTTTTGCATTGTAAACGATAAAAAGGTAGTCCCGGTGGACGCCAGCGCGCTGACAGAAGCATTTCGACGCACCATGTCTCTAATTTCAGTTCCAAACGCGCATGAATACACCATGCAATCTTTCCGCCGTGGTGGCGCTTCGTTTAATTTTAAATGTGGCGTGCCAGGGGAACTCATTCAACTGTTTGGCAATTGAAAGTCTGACTGTTATGTGCGTTATTTGAGATTTTCTTTGATAAACATCATTGAGGTTGCATATAAAGTTTCACAGGCTTTGTAATTATTTTTGGCCGTTATTTTGGGAGGTTTTGGCTATCTTGACTTGTCTATTACCGTTGTGTTGATACTATGTTTTTTATTTGAAGTACAGCCAAAAACAATTTCGGCCCCAAAAAATAATTAATTTAAACTTGTGTTTGTTTATTCTCTTTCTGACCGCAATAATTTGTGTTCGAAAGGATTTTCCGACTGCAATTAGTTGCAATCTACTTGAACAACGGGTCACGTGAGTTCGCAGCACGGATGCTGATACTTACCCACGGGATAGTCATTTCGATCCCTTTGATATATGCATGGTATATTATACTGCTGGATGTATGTGGCAATATATTCCATTAAGGGTTGATATACTTTCGTTGTAAAATCTTCAGAACACGATAGAGTGCTAGCCATGTACAGTTTTTAACACCCACTAATATAACGTACATAAGGATTCAAACCATTTTAATTGGGATGACACTTTACGCACTTGCATTAAGCGTAGTTTTCCCAGAAAGAGGCTTATTTGTCCAGTGTGTCAGTGCCTTTAATAAAACATACCACATACTTGATGACGTTGTCTCTATCTCTTTTATTAACGGCAATGTAAACGATTGCACACACGACATTACAGGTATTGGTCAGCTTTATGATCGAAATATGTGGCTTCAATTAACACCCAGTCACAAGATAACTCTTTAAGTATGTATTTAATGTATTTATTATACTGCGTATATTCTGATATTTAGCATCATCTATTGTACGGCCGCACTTGTAAATTATTATTAATTATAATTTCTTATATTTAAAGGGACCATCAACCACGAATGACGAAATCAACCACGAATGACGAAAAAATAATAGTACTAAAATACCGTGTTTTTTACAATTATTAGTTTAAATTGATGAAAATATCACGACTGGTATATAACACTACTTGAACTAAGTTGTTAAGTTTTCATATGTTCAGTATATTCGGTAATAAATTTTACTTGATACAGGTGCCAGGTAACTACCAGTTAACTATAAATAACACAAGTAGATTGATCATCATCGTCACGTGGTAAACCCAGGAATGCAAATGGTGCATGCGTATAATGATCAATCTACATGCGTTATTTATTTTGTGTTTATCGTTATGTCACCGATGTACTTTCGATTTCATATCGCGAAATTTTTTAATCAACATAAACTAATATTTATTGTAAAAAAATACGGTATTTTAGAACTTTTCTTTTTTCGTCATGCGTGGTTCACGGTCCCTTCAATATGTTTCTGTCTTCCGCTATTAACCAACACCAAAAACTGTAAAAAAATAAAATAAAAATGACAACCGTACTGATTGCAGTTATTAATATTCTGGAAAAGTTTAGTGCCCTGGGACTGATATTTCCGCAAAACCGGTTGACCGTGACCAATTGTTACTGTAAAAGATATTTATAACTGATAAGTCATACGGGTTTTAAGAATCTAGATTTTCCATGTAACTAAATGAAACAGAAGTTTTATCGGAGCAAATTCATCCAAAATCCGCTATTTTTAATAATTTCTTTTTCTATGTTCTTAAAATTATTTTTCTTTATGTCATACATGAATTAAATAGATATATCAGAGTGATGTCACCTGAGCGTGTCATCCATGACAACGTTTTTTTCTTCACCGAATACGATTGTATTGAAGGTCTTATTAAAAACAGCAGTGGGTCATGAACAAATCAGCGTTATTGGCGTTAATATAAATCTTTATAACTTTGAAATGTTATCCGAAGAATCATGCCGCATACAACTACCATATGTTTGATACCGCTTAAGTGCGTTACTCGTTGAAGTGTGATTTTAATTTAAATATATTTTTCATTATATATTTTTTAATGATCTCTTAATATGTAAATAATGTTAATAAAAAGTGAAAAACCTTTAAGAAATGTTCATTTATGTACCTTTTTGCGGATGTTTCAATCAGATGTCTGACCCTTTAAGCAGCCTGCTTTAAAGCCACACACGTTGAAATGAAATACATGGCACAGTAAATTTAAGCATTAATAAGAAACATATTTTATCTATGCCAATTAGAATATATCTGGTGGTTACAAGGTAAAAATCCGTCTCTTTTGCGCTTTAAACTTATAAAATAATCGCGTTTGTCGAAATGGACGTATACGTCTAGCAATCCTACTTTCGGTTTTAAATGCGGCACCGTTTGAAAAATAATAAATGATGCTAACTAGGCAATAGATTTAATTTTATCTATCTCAATTAGAATATATATGTAGGTTACACGGTAGAAATGCGTCTATTTTGCGCTTTAAAACTTAAAAATAATTGCGTTTGTCAAAATGGACGTTTACATATAGAAATCTTACTTTCGGTTTTAAAGTTTAATAAAATAATAAATTACTTGCTAACTAGGCTAAATATGTAATGACAATTTTGCACACTTTCAAATTGCATCTATATGTATTGATGAACGTGTACTTCATTTCAAGATGTGTGATTTTAAGTCTGCGTCAAATTTGTGCGAAAACGCGACAGTTATTGCGCCTTGTAACCTGTGTATGCGATATGAAGCTCATTATTTGTTTGCACTTAAGTACTATTATATAATATTTATATCGCTTTTATGTGTACAATACAATCAAATAACAGAAAGTTACATAGACGTTACACGTCATTCCATCATTAATCACTCGTCTGATAATAACACCACTAGTATTAGTATTACATTATTCTCAACTCGGTCACGTCAGCACTTTTCCAGAGTTGTATCTGTGTTGAAATATATCATTAAAACATATTCATAGGAAAACAATGTTTTGAACACCAAATATTTATGTTGTAACTTATTGCATTCGGATAATGACAATACAACGTGTTGTCACTCTTTGCAAAATATCGGTGAAAGAATCAGAAAATGTGACAAACACCTTTTAAGCATGATCGAACGAAATTTAGAGATCGATGGCAATTTGTGCGGAATTTGCAGTAATATTATGGTCAACATCAAACAAGAGGCCTTGGTGAGTGAAGTGCTTTAAGTATTTTGTTGTTAATCAAGTCACGGAAAGTGATCACTTGCCTTAATAAAAAGACAACACGTGCGTAAATAGAGTTTCGTGTTTCTAGAGAATAATAGCACAGCTATATATATCATTAAAGGTTCACCGGCTATACACAACAAAATATGCTGACAAATAGATACGACAGTTAGTTTGGGCCCTCAGAGACGACACATACATGTATATGGACTCAATCGTTTGAAGGATGTATATTGAAACGTTTGCGAAACGAAATTCTAATGAAACAGAAAGTGTCATTCATGATTAGCCTATGTGGGCTGCACAGGGTAATCTGACACGACACTTTAGGAACATGCACTCAGCCCGGTATACCCAGTGGGAGGCTCAGATGACAGCAAGCCGGGTCTCTCGTCGTTATCGGTACGTATATATTCATAATCGAGTGTTTGCGGTTGCGCCGTTAACGTATATACATACGCCATGAATTTGCCGGTACGCACAATGTCATAACCCATTCCGATTAACGAACGCAGTTAATAACCTGATCGAAACATGACTTACTTGAGATAAAAATAACTTATTTAAAGAAATAGAACTTGGCATATGTCCATGATTTTATGTTATCAATCATTTTACTTTGATAGTTGAGTAAAAACATTTTGCAGCTGAGCAAGTTATTGTGTGCAAGTTTGTTTAGTATATAAAACGTCCAGAATTTATTTAAGAAACGTGTTGTTGTTTTTTAACTTCAGAATAACTTTTGACACTCATTTGATAGGAGGTAAAGTAAGAAAGGAGTATAGTATAGAAATGAGTAGAAACACACACATAGATGTCTATAATTATATACTGGCACTATACTAACTTCTTTTAGTACGCACAAATTATGTAGGCACATGGACTCGAAGTAAATTTGAGGAAATGTGAACTCTTCATAATATTTTCTATTTATAAGCTGCTAAGATAAATGAAAAACCTAAGTATGTTTCTAATACGTGGGTGTTAATTTCAATTTTAGAGATGTTTAAATATTACCAGTACTTTTTACAGCAGAAATACCGTCATTTTATAGTTCGAGTATTCTATATATTATAAGGAATAGTGGCAAGTTGAGAGTGTTTATTTCATCTTGAAATTTACTCATTTACGTTTTTAATACAATATTTTGGTTTAATCAATATAAATCGTTTAAGGATTATGTGATATTGCTTGTATATTATTTTAGTCTTGAATTTCTTTCATTACTCAACGTTTCTTCTAGTAATACCAGGTCAAATGTTACATTAAGATATATGCCTTAGTTATATCGGAATAGCTAGAGAACATTACCCTCAATCGTTACCAAAATGTGTAATATAGAGATATTGCTCACATTAATTGATATTGTAAAGCTAGAGCGAGTATGGAATTCATGTACTAGATGCCTGGAACATGGCATGGGACGCGAAATCAAGATTCTATACAGAAGCAACCCCTCTAAATTTAGAACTCTGCTACTTTTTTATGAAACTGTAACGTGTGCCAGGAAATCAATTATTCTGCGTGGACGGATGCCAAAGATTTCTCCGAGAAATTCTTCCAATTTGCTGGGTAGTGTAGAACTATTTGAATGCTGAAATTATTCCGTGGTGCCAGACGAGATGACGTCATGAATGTTAATAATGGGTTTCTTAAGGTCTTTCAAATTAAAGATTGACCGAATAATGGCACTTCAGTCCCCGTTTGACTGTATTTACTAACATAAACATGTATCTGCCCACATACATTTTGTAAGACTAATATAATTAAATGACATTTTGATGACAGATTACTACTCATTTAAACGAACGAAAAATATGGTTCATGAAAGCTGACGTAGTTTGTTAGTGTTAATGATAAAACACTGAAATCAAGTCGGGTTTATACCTATCCTAAAGGACAGGTAAAACTGTCCAAACGTATTTTCAATAACGCTACACATAATTGGAATTGTCTTTCTTTATAGCATAGTGTTTCAGTTTGTTCAGTTGCTTTTGTAAGATGTGGACGTTTATAGAAACATCTTTCTGTAGGTTTAATACAATATCACAGGAAGAGCAGCACAGTTTTAATTTTTTACGAAGAAACATTAAGCAAGTTAATCATGATGACGTAAACAAAAATATACATTATGAAATATTGACATCAAACATAGTATTTATAAACAAACTTAATAACTACTTTTCCTTTTTCTGTATAGGTTTTATAGTCTGAACTTGAAATGTAATATACAGTTGCTTTGGATATGAATGTCATTAAAATGTCAAAACGTAAAACTTTGTAAAATCCCCAAAATGGTCACATTAATCTAACACTTTCCATGACAAACTGTACATTTCATCGGCATAAACCAATATATTTGAGCAACCTCTCGTTAAATAAAGATGCCTGCTTCCACATTGTCCATCTTTCACAAACAGACGCCTCATGTCTACTACTAGCCACGTCTGTCCACTGGGTGATTATTCGTTTGAAACTCTCGGAAGCTAATCATCATTCTAGTGGTGGGAGAAGAAAGAAACCTTTGAGGCGCCCTAGCCCACAATAAAAGACGTTGTCGGCCACAGGATGCCTCCGCAGCTTGCATTATTGATTTAGTTTCACGAATGTCTGCAGAGAGCTCCCGCTGGTTGGCGCATGGTGGCTACTTAGGCATTCTCCTCGCATAATTCCCACTGGACACGCTTTGATCGCTAAAGGTCTGTAACAAAACATCCATTCGCTTCTGGTACTAAATTTAGGTGAAATAATGGGAATATTCGAAATAATGGACACTACTGGTTATGCTTTATTTTGGGATATTAGTATATAGTGTGCTTGTATCTATTCAGTTAATGCTGCTGAATATAGTGCATATACAATCAATATGTTTAAATGGCAAAATCCCAATAATCATCATCATGTATATTATGGTGATTTTTTGTTCGCATCATTCTTAGGAAGCATATCTTAAGTATTTATTTCTAATTTTACCTTTTTGAAAAATGTCAGCAGTATTTTGCTTTGTAAGCATGTGTCATGTTAAGTGTTATGTAAAGTGTTATTAATGTGTGACTCCTTGCTTAATATATATTGTAATGTGAACATTGTATAAATCAACAGAAATTTGCCAATAATGCAACATTGAGCTCATTTAACCAGTCCGTCCGTTTTCATCAACCATTTTTTAGATTTAAGTCTAAACAAGAAAATTCTTGAAACTGTTATGTTCTAATTCTACTTAAAAGTGAAGTCCATCATGGCAGTTGGCATCTATAAAAACATAGTTCTTCTAAAGGAACGAGATGTTCATGATACAAGTACCGTATTTAGCCAGTATATGAGTCATGTTCTGAGTAAATTGGGCTTAATGCATGTGCGTAAAGTGTAATCCCAGATTAGCCTTGCAGTCCGCACAGGCTAATCAGGGATGACACTTTGCGCCTAAACCTGATTTACGGTAAGAAGGGACTTCATTGAAACAAAAAATACCATAAAAGCGGAAAGTTTCGTCCCTGATTAGCCTGTGCGGACTGAACAGGCTAATCTGGGACGACACTTTACGCACATGCATTATGCCCAGTTTTCTCAGAACACGACTCATATATACACACTTGTACACTTTTATTGAGTCTAAGGCTATTCTGTATTCTTCACTCTGAGAATGATTTTGTAAATACGGTACCTGCTGTCTTATTTTCTTGAAGTGCGGATTAAATAGTCCAAGCCAGCTTGATTGCAAGTACACGATGTATTCAACAAGGTAATTACGAACTGAATAATATTTTATTCTTGGTAAGTACAAGGGCAAACTATAAGAAAATAATGATATTAAGGCAAATATAACTATTTTTTATTTTACACGCACATTCAAATATCGCTTGTCATCAAATTCTCTTTAAACACGATCGAATGGTACATAGTGGACGTGTATCGCGGAGGGTAGACGATTGCACAGACGAACTGGTGTACGGATATGCATCAGTACTCACACTTCCACGTCGTGTCATATTCGATTACAATTTACACATTAAACACACAAACACTTATCTATGTTCATGTTGGATCGCTGCCTACAATTAATTATATGTTGGTTTAATTATGATGAAATGAAAGCAGTACGTTGGGCACACATGTGACTTCCATGTTAGACATATTAGAAACTACAATTTTGACACTACTATGAATATTTTGGGGAAAATCAAACTTGTCCCTTCTTCTTTTGCAATACCAAAATAAAAAAAACTGTCATCAAACAGTCTTTACTAATAAATACAAACACGTGAAAATGACACCCTAAATAATTATTGTTCATTGAATGAGAATTTATCAATTAAATAAAACGCCTTAAAACTTACACAAAGTTAATATGGCAGTAAAAACGAATGCATTTAATAGTATAAGCAAGATAACTCTTATCAATTTAAAATAGACACCATATCACGTGTTATCCCACATAATCTCGACTTGCGCCCCGATGATTTTGATTCCAAACAAAACGACATTACGCTCTATTTTAATGAAACTGTTTCGGATGGCTATCACTGGACAAGCTTTGAAAACACTAAGCATTCATTATATTACATTACTATATGTACATATCGATACAGGACATGAATATCGTTTAATACATGTACATACTTTTGTTGTCAATGCATTTCTACCGTAACATCAAAATATTTGACATAAATAGCTTAGGTTTTAATTCTTCCCGTTGATGGATTTGTAGCTTTGTTTAATTTCTTTTTTATAAAATGCAATTTAAACGATGTCTGTGTTTAAGACAACAGGATGGTATAACACAACTTGGCCACGATAACTGCTATTTTATTATTGTTATTTCAAAATCGAAACCCGAACGAAACTGTGAATATTTTTAAGTTTCAAAACAGTTTGAAAACTTTGTGCTTCATAATAATATTATTATCTTATTTAAATTCGTGTAGTTGTTTTGATCCATACACATGTATCCATAACTGTAGAGAGTTGGACCCCAATCTCACTTCAATCAGGCAGTACGAGAAATACATTGAATGTTCTTTTTCCTTCTACGAACGTCAAAAAGAAGGTCAAGAGAAGCCATAGAGATGCATATAAATGGCTAAGTTTCCTGATAAGAATTGACCAGTCGCCAAATTATCGATCGCTCCGCCCACATAGTCACGTGGTCTAGTGATTAGAAAACTCCGACAAGCAGATCGCAATTATAGCGGATTACATGAGGGAAATTCTATATTTGTAATGATGTATTATGCTCTTTTCTATAATATAAATTATTAAAGCCGCACACTAAACTAAACTGCTTTGTAAAACGTTAAAACAATCATAAAAACTTTAGAGAGAAATGGCGTAATCAAAATAAATGAGTTAACGGCAGACTGACTATCAGAAACGTTTCTTATACATATTATATAGGGAGTTGATGAAAAATCCGTTGTAAAAATGAGCTTTTATTTCATATTGATTTTGAACTTGTATTCAACCGTCTGACAGTGAACCCGATGGCTATTCATATATAATTTTGAAAATATTTTTATTAAATGCAAATGACATATCCATATCATGATGGGTTTTTTGTTTATTAAAAATGTTTAGATCTTTGTTTTATTGTGTTATTTTTAAAAAGACACCGATTTTTTTTATTTAGATATAAATTAAATTTTGATTGTAACCATAATTTAATACAGGCCTAATTTCGTGGTTTCATTAACAGATAGTCTAATATGCATTTTATTTCATTTATTTTTAATGCGAACCTGTTACATTTCACTATCAAAAAATGAAGTGTTGGTATTACGGTGCTGTTCACGAACATTCGAATTGAATACATTCAGCATATTATGCATTTGCTTATTTATAACAAGATGGCCCTTATATGTTAAAGGGATCTTTTCACGCTTTGGTAAATTGACAAAATTGAAAAAAGTTGTTTCAGATTCGCAAATTTTCGTTTTAGTTATGATATTTTTGAGGAAACAGTAATACTGAACATTTACCATGGTCTAATATAGCCATTATATGCATCTTTTGACGATTTTAAAACCTAAAAATTATAAAGCGTTGCAACGCGAAACGGTTGAATAATTTGGAGAGTTCTGTTTTTGTCGTTAAATTTTGTAAAATTACGAAGATTGCTTATATAAGGTATAAAATACGTCAAGTAAGTGTACTCGGCGGAATAGCTCAGTAGGCTAAAGCGTTTTTACTTCAGGACTCTGGCAGGACTCCAGGGGTCACTGGTTCGAAACCTGGTCCGGGCAATGTTCTTTTCCTTTTTTTAATTTTATTCTTGATTTTTTACTGGAGCTTTTACGATCCAATGTTTACATTTATCGATATAAAGCATTTAATGAATAAGTTAAAAAATGCCAAAATCTGTGAAAAGGCACCTTTAATTGCAATTTTCACATTTCTCCCCGTATCAATATATGTTGAATAAGAAATGTTGTAGTTGTATTATAAGCCGTACATTTTACACTCGAAGTCGCTTTAAGCTGGCTAAGCCGCGTTGAAATCACCTTTTTGTTGTTTTTACTTTAGTTAAAACAATATTTAAGTAAACAATTTATAATGATTTCCCTTGTTTATGCTCCACAGAAAATAAATATATAATTGGAAATCATTGAAGTAATTAAATAGTTTTCTTTTCTTGTGTACAGTACCTAACAATGCCTTAATGTTCCTTCATTCTGAGATCCACGCAACATACTGTTATTTATTAATCACCGACAATTACGCTGAGATTAATAAGCACGTGTGGCAATTATTATGTTGCCCAAACTGCTTAATAATATTGTGCATCGAACGGTATAACACGTTTTATAGAACACACACCTGGTGTGGTTAAACTATTTATTGTGTTTGTTTTCTCATTACTCGTTCATATGTTCAAGAAATAAAGATAAAATAATAACCTTTTATAAAGTATGTATAGCACCTACAATTTTGAATAATGATCGAACAGTAATGATCATGCATTTGATATAAAATCTGTGTAAACTCTTAAAAATTACGTCCATTTCATATGTACAACACGCTTTGTTTGTCGGACAAAATGGCGGCCAGATAAGCGTTGCTGAGGGGTGTGTGAAAAATCGATATCTGATTGGCTGATCGACAAAATGTGGGCGGAGTTGGCGACTGGTCAATTAGTTGACACTTGAAATTATTGAGATATGAATATAGGTTAGTCAAGTTTTCATTTCAAAATCATGATCATTTATATCAATGCTATTACTTCTTTATTATATAACTTACTATTCATTTCTTTCTTTTCAATGATCAGACAGTTTAAATTATTCTCACGTGCCTTTGCTGAATTACAGGTGTTTGGTTTTCACTGGAAGCACTTTACCTGACGGGAGTGGCAGGTATGGAAAACACCATCACTACTTTTATTTATCGCCTTTGTATCCATTTACATAATATAAATATATTCGTACTTCAACCGTCGCATTCAAGCACTGTCATTTAAGCTATTGTTTTTACTTACAGAATGCTTGGAATGTTTTTCTTGTCTAAACATTACTGATCCCAATGATTGTCGAGCGACTACTCAGTGTTCGAGTGGACAAGTACGTACAATAAAATTTATATTTCAGAAAGAATATAGAGAATAATATAGTAATGTAATTGTGTATTTTAATTTATTCGGAAAAGTAAAGAACGCTTGACAGGGCGATGCTTGCTTAATATTAGTCGGATAAATTCAAGTACACGATGACACTAAAATAGCATTCTACTTTTCATACACAATTTATTTCAAACAATCTTTAGTGAGATAATACAAATATTAGCGTTTTATTGCAATTTCCATCACCTATTTAATAAGATGTATCGAAGCTTGAGTAATAATATTAATCTTAACCCTTAACGTTGACGGAAAGAAGAGTTACAAAGCAATACATCACTACATGGCTCGAATAAAAGTTTATTAGCATTCCAAATGTGTCATACTCAACTAGAATAATTTTGTTAAAACTGAAATTCTTGTTTCACCAAAGCAAAATACCAAAAACAAAGATGGCTGCCTTTTTCAACTCACAAAACCTCTACGTCAAGCACGATGGAGCATTTATTGACGCCGATAGTGTTAATTTTGGTCTTAAACAACCCTGCTTCAACTCTTTTTGACACATTGTTTGCTATCATGCAGATACAAGTCCTCCTGTAATGGCTCCATGTCTTTTTCGTCTAATTTCGTTTGCTTCTGTGATAAGTTGAACATCAGCACGCGGCATACATGATACATTAGTTCATCGATATCTTCATTTAAAAACAATTGATGTAATCAGGCAATTCATTATGGATATTAATTATTTGATCAACTAACAAAGGCACGACCTACACATAAAACTAATCACCCTTTACATTATTCGTAAATTTTCGTAAAAAAAAAAGACCAATGCATCACAATTATTAGATTTAAAACTCGTTTCAGTCACTGACCATAATCTCAATCCGTAAATTGTTGAAACAATTAATTTAAAACATCGCGTTATTCCAGTACATTATACATTATTGAGGATGTATACAATTCAATTTCACCGATTCCATTCGAGTCATACTTTCAGTACTTTTAATGTTATTCTAGTACAATTATCTATCCTTTACACACACATACACTTGAAGACCACCTGACCCCGCCAGAGCAGCTCGACCGGAAGTGCCGAACCACGTGGTACTGAGCGAGATATAAAGCGAGGTCTCTGTGTTGCCATTGCATGAACACCTATAAATAAATTGCAGTGAATTGTGAAAGTATCAGTATAAATAAATTTGATACAAGAAATTAAAGGTTTATATTAAAATATTGACCTTATAGTCTCTTATAATGACGATTTATTTTAAATTCCAAACAAAGAATGCAATTAGATATCACACGTGCTAATATTATCTACGAACCTAGGCTATACGTTCTAGAGCAATTAAAAGAAAAAGCATCGTTCGACTTGATGTAATGACTTTACAACAAGATAATACACTTTAGACAATTTGATGGCTCCATTGATAAGGAACTGCCGCAGACACGCATAGAATGTTGGTCTTCTTGTCATAATGTCACCTCATACTGGGTCATTTTATGTCAGACGCTTCTTTTCATTTAAGTTTAAGTATAATTCCTGCGTTTGCATCAACGAATCCGGGTAATATAAATGAAAATGTTGTAATATAATGTTTGGTATCATTATGATATCAAAAATAACTTTGAAACTAACTTAATCTTATTCTGAAAAAGCACATTTGAATTCCAATCTGTTCGTAGAGACATCCAAGTCATCCCGCAAACGTCACAAACTGATTTCAGCGTTCTGACGTTCGACGTTTGGGCTGCTTTCAATGTCTTGTCTAATTTCAATAGTGTTCGGAAAAATTCGGTGATCTTAAATGTTTGAATATTATGCAAGCTCGATATGTGTATACGACCTTAAAGATTTATTCCCAAACAAACTGGACAACTGAATTTAAGACTGAACATATAGTAAGTTTGGATCCCGTTCAGCAAAAATACTAATATCCGTGTACGCTGTTTTCATTATATTTTTAGAATGAATACAGCATGTTTCAGAACCAAGACCCCTATTTTATTCATTTAGGACCAGGAGTATACCGAATTTGTACACAACCATTTATGAGTGAAAGAGTTTGGAACCCAATGTGTATGGTATATTAAAAACAGAATAAACATTGTGTAAACAACATAATGAACATTGTGTTAACAAAAAATTTCTATAATGCAAATATATACGGCGTTGATGTTATTTGCAATGAGATCAAAGGTCGCAGTTCTTACCTGCATCACATCTACGTCAAATACGGGGGGGCGGGGAGATAAAAGAAAAAAACACTATGTGAAAATGACAAACAGGTAACCGACTAAACGCGTATAAACCATACATATTTCTAATATGTATCCACGTTTTTGTCGAACATCCCTGTTTAGTGTACAGTAGTGTACAGCTATTCTAATTAAATCAATCAAAATAGTCTCTATCATGTTACCGTACAAAAATACATTAAGAATCTAATATGCACCTGCAATGTGTTAATGATCAGCATGCGCAGAATGTCTTATTTTAACCCATTTATGACTAGTGAACTCTTCCGTCCTTCTAAATTGGTTCAATTTATTTCAAAATAAGGGATGTCTTGTATATTTATTTCTATATATAAAGACATGGCCGTTGTGGTTTCAGAGATTTTTTGTTTCCATTTTTAAAATCTTTTTTAAAGCTAAACACTGGTGACCTACAAATGCAATGGATTGAAATGATCTGTACATCTTTAAGAGAGTCACCCAAGGATCATTCATGAAGTTTTGATAAAATCTGCCTGGGGTCAGGAGAAGTAGTTAGAAGAAAAAGTTAAAAGATGCACGGAATTACAGACGACAGAAGAAACGGGTTCCCTAAAAGCTCCCTATGAGCACTATGTGCTCAGGTGACCTAAAACATAGTCCTATTCTCAATAACATATTTGTTTATTTAACTTTCTCCAGATAAATATTTATAGTATATCGGTCACACTGCATATGGTTCTGTTCTGTATATTCACAGCCTCAGCCACTGGAAAAGTGTGAGAGACATGGTGCTATGAAGACAGAATTTTTCAGAACGCTTGGAATGTAAAACAGCTAAAAAACTGAGATGAAAATAAACAGTGCTAGATGGCCAATGACCCCTGAAATAAGTGGTTGGCCCCAATATTTTCTGAAAAAGCTCATTATTTCCTCTGTACAAGTAGTATTGAGTGACGGAATCATGGCCAAAATGCTAGTATCTAAACCAGGACAGGTAAATGAATATAAAGCAATATGAAACTATTTACCACAAAGAAAAGTTTCTAATAAAGAATGATCGAATCCAAACGATTCAAAACCTCAAAAGTGTCTGTCAGACAATTTTTCTAATTTCAAGGTTGGACACTTGTTAGACAGCTGGTCAATCTGTCAGTAAGCGATGCTCGTAAAATTAGTTAATTGTATTTTGTTAAATACTTTTTTCAGAGAGTGTTTCTGACAGCAACCAAATGTTAGTCAGTCATTTTAAGTTAAGTCAGTCATTTTAAGTTTAGTAAGACATTTTAAGTTTTTGTCAGATTTGTCTGACATGTTTCAGAAGTATGCACAATCCATAACTTCTAAGACTTAAGATGAGTTTATACTACTTCTGGAAAATGTTTGAAAAACCTGAAAGCGTCTTTATTATAAATAACAAGTTGAACACTCTTTCATAATTACTTAGATTTAAATTGTAAATTATAATTAATTATTCCTAAGCTCTTAAATGCATTATTTTCTTGCATATTATTGCCTAAAGAATCACATTTGATTAAATTCACAACCATTCAATATTTTATAAATGGCAACAGGAATGTTAACCTATTAACCTACTTCATTGAGTTTGAAGAAATGTCAAAAATATGATCTAAAATTGATGTGTCAAAATATTTTGCAAACTGAAATTTAAACACGTTAGTTATAACTCTTAATTAATTAAACATAAACTTACTAACGAAATGTAGGATAACTATTTTGAGACTACTCGTTTTTCGGTATGTATCCTCATGTGTATGGTCTTTCTCCTGTATGTGCTCTCATGTGTAAATTGCCAATGTCTGTAAATGCATGGCCACACATGTCGCACTTGAACGATCTCTCTCCTGTATGTATCCTCATGTGTGCCTTCAAGTGACCACTCTGTTTAAATGCTTTACCACACACCCCACATATGATCGGTCTCTCTCCCGTATGTGTCTTCAAGTCACAACTATGGTTACATGAATAACCACACACCTCACAGTTGTACAGTCTCGCTCCTGTACTTAAACTCATGTGTTTCTTCAAGAAACCTGTCCGTTTACATGCATAACTGCACACCTCACACTTGTACGGCCTTTCTCCTGTATATTACCGCATGTGTCTTTTCAGGGAACCCTTTTGGCTGCATGCATAATCACACATATCACATTTGTACGGTCTCTCCCCTGTATGAATACTTGTGTGTTTCTTCAAGGTACTACTCTGTGTAAATGCTTGAACACACACCTCACACTTGTAGGGTCTTTCTCCTGTATGTAACCGCATGTGTCTCTTCAGGGTACCATTATGGTTGCATGCATAACCACACATCTCATATTTGTACAGTCTCTCTCCTGAATGTGTCCTCATGTTATCCGTCAGGTCACCACTCTGTTTACATGCATAAGATAAACACTGCTCCACCTCTTTGCTCTGTATGTAGTTGTAGGGTCAAGGTACATGGCGGTCCATGTCAAACTCCATGTTGCATTCTCCACAGTCTAAGAGAGCCAAAAAAACACTGTGTAACAGTCAAACAAAGTCAAAGGCTAAAATCAGCCACTAATAAATCAGATTTAAAGAACCCACTTAAATTTATTATAAATATTACAAAGGTGCTTATTTAGATTCATATCCGAAACACCCTCTATTATTACTGTACCCAGGGTCATCGGTTCACATAATTTAATTCTTAAAGTTTAATCAAATTCTCTTTTACTTTTTGAGTTATGTGAAGCACATAATCTGAAAGAAAAGCAAATGAGCCCAATCTGAACGAAGAATCATAAAAAGGGAGCCATAGTGACTTTAAATCACTCATCTGAGTTCAAAGTACAATGAAAAATGATTTGACCTAGGGATTTAGTTTGTTACTTCATGTAACCAAGTTTTAATTATGGCAAGAACAAGATATGTTTCCATAGGGCACAGATGCCCCATCATGCCAGGTTTGTCAAGAAACTCCACATACGTTAAATAACTCAGCCTTGATCTGAAAGTCATTAAAGTAGACTCAACACACCAATAATCAGAAACATATCTGAAAGCATATTGCAAATAAACCAGTTAAAGTGTTATTTAAGAGAAAAAAGCCCAATGCCCATAACTTCACCAAAAATCATTGGACCGGAACAAAATTTGAACTTTGTTTGTAACTAATGCAGGTAGACTCTCATACCAAAAATCAGGTACTTTTCTGAAAGCGTGTCGGATTTTTTTTGCCAGAAAAGTATTAAATAATAAAAGGCCTGTGACTTCGTCAAATATCAAAGGGCGGAACGAAACTCAAACTTGATTATTTTGTAAGTCATGTAGATAGACTCACCCACCAAACATCTGTTAAATATATGCAAGGGTGTAGCGAAAACATCCGGAAAACTGATATTGTAGGTCATGTTAATCATGTAAATCAGGTCAATATCTAAAAAGCATTAAGGAAAAAAATCTCTGGAAACGGAATGCCGGACGGACAGACAGACGGACAGTCCGACTACTATATGCCACCCTACCAGGGGCATAAGCACATTTTGACAAAGTTCACTCCAAATAAGCCACAAAAGAGGCATTTGGAGTGTTATTACTATTATTCTAATAAGAGCACCGCATAACGGGTGCCAACGCTCGGTTGTGGGTGCTTGGATTTTGTTTTTTGACCTTGACTTTGAAGCTCTTCATTGTCCTTGACCTTTTCACCACTCAAATGTGCAGGTCGATGAGAAACACATGATTTTTTTTGATTTTTTTTAACCTTTGACCTTAAAGGATGACCGTGACCTCGACCTTTCACCACTCAAAATGTGCAGCGCCATGAAATACACATGCATGCCAAATATGAAATTGTTATCTTCAAAATTGCAAAAGTTATGGGCCAATGTGCAAGTTTTCAGACGCCAGACGGCGGACAATACCTCGGGTTTTCTTCGAAAACAGCCGAGCTACAAATTGGTTAGGTAGCTTTTTTTATGAAATCTGACCAAAATTCTAACAAGTATTGTCAAGATGAACATTATGACCAAGGTTGTTCAATATTTCATATTTGTGCAACATGTCATATGGTAACAAGCTTTTTGACCTGTCAAACTAGTTTAGAAGTGCTTGACCCAGGCTCTAACTTGGTCTAGATATCGCCAATATAAATATACTGGCAAAGTTTCGTTAACATAAATTTAACTGGTTCCTGTAGACTGGTAACAAGCCAAATGTTGATTATGCATAATACATTAGCTCAACTTGTGAACTTAGTGCTCAGGGAGCTAAAAAAACTATTGCTATGGTTGTAGCACTTTCGTGAGAGTTTCTATTGCAAGGTAATGGATGTTTTGTTGTAGGGCTTACAGGGAAAGTGGTTCTCATCTGGAGCTTCCTGTTTCATACAGCTTGCTAGGTTCCCCTCTCGAAGACTGTACTCAGTCTTGTAATTTTCTGGTGTCACGGCTTTCTCCATTCTCTAAAAATAGTGTTTAAGACAAAGAATGTTGATAACATGTAACGCATCATATCCTATATACAAAAAGAAAGAATCGAGAGAGCTGAAAACATGCCACCATTAGCCATGTGCAGGTATATTTTGTTCAAGGCTTGTACCATTAGCCATGTACAGGTATATTTCGGCAAAGGCTTGCTGATTTAAGACATGTTCTTGAACTTAAGTAACACAATTCAAATTAAGGCTTGCTTGTTTGAAAATTTAAATGACTCAAATAAAATTTACATTTTGATAATTTTTTTATCTTTATTACCCATTAGCTGAATTATGAAGACTAAAAATACATTAAATCTAAAAAGATTTGTTTTATTGTATATGATATGGCAATAGCTTATAAATATTGCCAAGTTTGTTAAAATTAAATAAATGGAATTTAGATACATATAAAACAAGAACGTATCATGAAATTATATTCTGGAAGTAGGTACATATAGAACAAGAATGTATCCAAGTCAAAAAGATATAATTCAGGCGAAAATAATAAAACAAAAGCACTAATTTTTATAAATGTTATCATTTCCAATTAAAATGTAAGATGTAAAACGCTAATTTTTCATCTGGCAGTAAAGAAGATTTAACTTTTTGTCTGCATTACTTTTTTATTGAAAAAATAAGGTGATTTTGTACAAATTTTATTTTTTAAAGCTGAATAAAAAGTTTGCCTTGACCGGGATTCGAACTCGTGACCTGTAGGAGCAAATGCTAACGTGTAACTGGACCTGTCGTGCTGTTAGTGGCGTACTTAAAACACTATCTTACTTATACACGCTTTGTCCAAACTGCTGCGTATGCTTTATAATGTGACAAATTTCGATTTCGATTAATGATTGTCCATTAACAAACCGATATTTTAAAACAACTTTAGCTCCCCCGTGTTATTTTGCCTTTGTGAATATGATACATTAATTCTTGTTTACAATCTGTGACATTTATGTATAATTAAAGTTTTGCAAAGCTATGAAGACCCTATCAATTGATTTATTTAAACGAAAATGAGGATATTTTGGTACAATCTAAAACAAGTGTAACACTTCGGATTACACGATATGTAGACATGCTGCAAAAACACGCTTAAACGCCGCTTAATAGAATACTTGGAACAAGAGAAGTGTTTACTCATAAACGCGTTGTTTTTACACCGATAACCATCATGCTTGTTAAAGGCAAATATCAAAAGTAGTTCCAACCAATGCAGACACATATCCAACAGGACAAATACTTGTTTGATAAAGTGGTTACCAAACTTAAATCTTAACATCTCTCCGCGACACATTATTATTTAAGTAAAATGCGTATTAACCTAACGATATTCAAAATTAAATTTCGCTTTGGACCGGTAAAATCATAGCATCTGGGCTTTAAAACAGTTTGAAAGGTTTCACGTTCGTCGGTGATTATATTGGGTCTCCAGAAAAACACCTTTGTGAAGCGAAATAGTAACAACAGCTAGATTTGTTGATGACTTCTTGACTTGAGAATAGCTGCATGTACTGAGATTGTTAAATATTCTAAATACGCTACGTAAGCATACATGTACTATCTTCAATATACACACGCGCATGGTTTTTTACTTGAATACAAAATATATAATAATAAGCAGGAGCTTCAACTTTATTCTTAAAACCAACATTCTTATGAAAAGGGAATATAGAAGAGTAAAGGGACATATCAACACTTTTGTGACAAGTTATGTATTATTTTTTTTAAACATACCATTATATTTTGTTTGGAAATTGTTGATTACATTATTTATAATTTAGTTCGAATGTTGCTCAAAAACGTTTTAGTCAGCCCTTAAACTGACTACTTCAGCTTATGATAGATCTACAATCACAAGTTTTCATGGAGAGCACGGAAAGTAAGCTACCGGTAATCACCACACTGAGATACACACAGATCCAGTGTTTATTAATAGTTTTACTTGGAATACTCTGTTTTGTGAAAAAAGTCCGAAATATAATTCCACATGGAATAAATGTTTAAACCTCAATGAATCATTATACGAGACATATAAATAGCTAAATTCAAAGGCAGCTCTTACGCAGCATTTACATACTTTAATTAGTGGAATAATAACAAACAAGTCAATGATTCAAATCTCCATCTTTCACTCAATAATTATTCTTTCTTGATAACTCAGTATCATTCATGTCAACTCATTGTTCTGATGGCGATGGAATAATCATTCATGAAATAGGGGGTACATCCATATGTATACGTGCACCCCAATTGGTCCAGAAGCCTGAGCGGTTTGATTTACTGATTTTAATGCAACTTTGTATAACTGTTCTCAAAGAACACAGGATTTCCCAAGGATTGTGTTATGGCACAGTGGGCATAGACCCACATTTAACAATAGGTTCGATTTTGTTTCTTAATTTGATTGGTCATATAATTTAATGGCTACATTATTCCAATGCCGAAACATGCACACACATATACTTATCGGAAATTTATGTACAGGGGTGTTTCTTGAATGGAAAATTCATACGCAGGGGTACCCTTTTGGGGGAAATTCAGGCATAGGGTTGCCAATGTGCTTAAAGGCCCGGGGGGAAATCCTGCAACAATACGCAACATTTAAAGTTCATCTCTTTATCAGTTTTGTATAAATACTAATTATAAAGGGTGCGTTAGAAGTCCCTAATGGTTCCTAATATAATTCTAATGGTTTATGATAAATATGTCTATTTGGATTATAATGGGATTTTAATGAATACGGTTGGTTTACATGTATAATGGCTCTGTATTGGATAATTTCTAATAATAAAAAAAATAAAATCGTTCGCATTCTTTCATACACGTTTTCAGCCAATAATGTTTACAAGCTATCTCGATGCAACTAAAGCGATAAGTTGCTACATAACTGAGCCAGTGTTCTAGGGAGTGCTTACAATTTATAGCTTATAAACAAAACTCTCATGAACCTGTTAGGAAACTATTTCTTATGAGCCACTTCCATGAAATACTTGTGCCAGCAAGTGTTTATACAAATTATAAAACTAGATAACATACATAAATAGTTTTTCCTCTTAATGTGGAGCACATTCTTAGGAACTACAGACATGTAATTTCTTTTTAATAATTATATCTACTGCTGACGGGGAGGGTCATATAACACTGTTCTTAATGCGCGAGTAAATAAGCAAAATTATGTGCTTATGATAAGGAATCGAATAGTGCATTGTGATATAGAGAATACTAGATATGCCTTCAGTAAAAATAAGTTCAGATATCGTGGCTTAGAAACCACGAGCCTTGGCGAGTGGTCTTGTTCTTCGAGATCGCCTGATATTCTGATATTTATCCCAGCATGACAGTATTGTACCATTTTGGTGTTGAAAACAAATAAGGAAAATGGCTGAAATAAACCATCCAACAACTCAAATTAGGTCATGAAAAAAACACACGAAAATAATGACGTCATTATAATGCGAGTATTTGGTGATTATATGTGACAATATGCTTCGCATACACCATTTGGTGATTTTTTTTTTCTCAAAGCCGGCGGGATGTTCTGGAAAAAAAGTATACTTTAGCATAATAGAGCACATCACTTTCTAAATAACGTATGATAAATGCTGAATAACAATAATATGTTTAACGTTAATTTAATGCTTTGTTATAAATAATGCAAATATAAAAAGGCAGGTATAAATTGTCTATACGCAGATTTTACGAAACTAACGACTCGAGTTCCAGTCGCAGCTTATGTTGGAAAAAAGTCCATCCAACTTGTTCACGAATTACTTACGATTGTTAATGAAAACGATCTCACGAGCTAAACTTGAAATGCAACATGATGGTTATGTCTCCTACGCACTTAAAGTATGACGATTTAATCAAATTTTCAAGTTACAGAAAGTGACCATTTGGTACTTGTCCATAGCGCAATATCGAATATTTACAAGTTTCCGATGAAAATGACATTTTCAATAATTATTTACCAAGAACGCTTTACCAGGTTTTATTATTATTTTTATTATTATTATTATTATTATAACTATTATTATTATTATTTTTATTATTATTATTATTATTATTATTATTATTATTATTATTATTATTATTATTATTATTATTAAATAATAATAATATTATTATTATTATATACCAACAGAAAGAAATGCATTTTTGGAAACATAAACATGCAATTGTGTTTAAACAATCTTGTCATTACCCAGCTTCCATAGAAGGCGGTGTGGATTAAAGTGGGTATATAAGCGCTGACATAAATCAGAGTGCGACATAATTTTCAAGATGGGCCGTGTTACACTTTTCGTTGTAACGCTTGCGATAGCATTCATGCTAAGTTCTGTTTGTTCAAATTCAGCAAATACAACCGATAATGGTTCTGGACTAGCGATTGCTGGGGAACAACTGGACGGAAAGAGTCTCATTCATATGGGCGAAAACATGAAGTCGACTCTACTGAAGCTTCTTGGCAAATCTTTTGAAAATTTCGAACGTAAAATGAACGAGAAGATCTGCGAGATTGATCCATGTGATCAATGGTCACCATGGAGTAAATGCAGCGCGAGATTGAAGAACACGTTTGGATTTAGGTCTCGGTCGAGAGTGTGTTGGATTGAAAATACGACGTATGTAACAGGACTGGTGAACAAACTGTTGAAAATGATAACAATGTCTGCGAAGGGAGGTGTCCGTTATCGTACACATTTTACAACGCAACCAATTTATGCTTAAAGTACTTCAAAGAAAAGCTTAATCAAAGCGCCGCTGAAAAAGTTTGCAAACAAGATGGTGGACATTTATTGAACACTGATACGGAAGGAAAATGGAATGCGAGTGTGTCAATAGCTCTCTCTAACAACGTAGATGTAGTGTGGATCGACGGAACGAGAACGTCAGTCACAGCCAAGTGGGTCTATCTGAATGGGAAAGATCCCGAGGCGAACGGCGTCACGTCTAAATGGAAGTCAGGGGAGCCAGGGAACCAAGCTAATGAATTCTGCAGGGTGATTTATAGGTCATCTGGGACCTATCACTGGCATGACTCAGTGTGCACTTCCGGCTTTAACTCCATTTGTGAAGTGACATAAAAAGAGTTTTGTTGATCAGATACAATAAGCAAATGTGACTTTTGTTTGTATGAAGGTCATCATGACAGAATTATCCTCAACATTTGATGTATAGTTATTTTATTTTATAAATTTAATGTCTTAAATTACACATTTCTTTATGTATACTAGATATGTTATACCTGCATTATCGACAATAGGTACATGTGAAGGTAATTAAAAATTGTGTCAATTATGTGAATGTTATCATTGTTTGATTGTTTTTTATCGGAGCTGGTCTAATAGGATAAGTACATATTTAACTGCTCATTGTTATTGCGATGATATTCTATATTGCCCTTATTTTCTGTTGCATTGCTATGTTACGTTGACATTTATCCAACATTAGAATGTTTCAGGAGCTGGATTATTCTATAACATTACAAATGTATCCATACTTAATTTGATGCAATAAACATTTTCTTCTTTTATGTGTTTCATTTACGGCATCCTATGAAGCTCTGCTTCATATTATTTTGTTTATATTCAAATGTAAAATGAATGGATCATTCAGTAGGCCTCTCACTTGAGAAACCAACGTAGTAATTTGTATTAAACTATACTGTAGATTATTATTATTATATCTTTTTATCAGATATCGAAATAAGTTGAAGTTAACAACAATTCATGTACCCCATCTGTAGCAACATTTGTCTACAATGAAAGGCCAGATATTTGCTCACTATAGTGTGCTTAACCATGACAACCAACATGTTGCAGTATTTGTTAAAGCATCTCGTATTTTAATTGAATGCTATTAACTTTGCCTCATAACCAAGGTCACATAATGCAGAATTTGTAACAAAATACCCGTATTCATGTTGCCACTTTCTATACATTGAATCCATTTAAAAATCCAATATAAAAGAAAGCATAAATTGGATTGAATAGACAATCATAATACTTCAAACGACATAAGCATAAAGCAGTATTGGCAAAGTCCTCCTATTTCTTTATCTGCATGTATTCAAAGCATTCAATCCTTTAAGTAAATTGGGTTTGAATTAAGACTTGAATGTTTTATTTTAATTTAGATTATTAACTAACTTTAGTTAGTAGGATTTTTAATGCAATTAATTTAAAATAGTGTACATTTCACCTGATATAATATATAAACTTAATAGTCATTAAAACTATGAAATTATATTACAGTAAAAGTGTTATTTATTGACATTTTGACATACATGTATATATTAATGATATGAAATATATATATATATATATATTAATGATAAATACTTATTATAAAGTTTGAAGCCAACAAAAGCTATTTCATATCAAACTCTAATTTCAAACTATCAATATTTAAATTGTACCAGGAAACAATATATAATATATATATATATATTATAATCCCTTATTATAAAACTTCACCGCGCTGACCTCTGCATTTAACCCTTTACCACTCAGATACATATTTTGGCGCATGTGTAGTCCCTTAAAAAGGTACATTTAATTAAAGACCTTTATTACTAAATTCAAGTTTTAACAACAACCATATCTTCCATTCCCTTGTTGCATGTAACACACAAACAACAGAATCATAGCAACAATACAAACAACAGCAGCACAATTGATGCCAGCAAAATCTCATCAGTTCTGAAAACAAACCCTCATTCAATCACAAAGTCTTGCCGTTCCTTAATCACTATTGCCATGCGTTTTCTCCAGAATTTACAGGCAGAGATGTCTTATTTTGAAACATCTTCGCTCAGTGAATGGATCACCAATATATATATATATATATATATTGAATACCAATATATATATTGTAAAGGAAAACCGAACCCATTTGTTCAGTGTAAACCACCCAATGAAATCCTTCGTCACTTTTAAGATTAATCTAATAAAATAACTCCAAATAAGAAAATGTAAGACCGATATACCATACTGGACTGATTTATATGAAACCATTAGTTTATATAATTGCAAAATGGCTAGAACGTGTATCTAGGCAGAGTTAAAGATTTTAAAATTTGTTTGATTGGCTTATTTTATTGGTTCATATAGATATTTTAAGTTTCATACTGTTGTACAAAATAGCTTTCATATTGTTTTTTTTTTATATAATTTGCAAGTAAGGGTTTTAATGTAGTGATCGGACACTTCATTGCGATATTTTAAAAACTGACCTTAAACGTATTATATAAAAATACTAAGGAGAATACTCGAAAAAATAGGGCCTGTGAATACTATCTTGATCCGTTTAATGTGTGTACATGTAGGCGAATATAATCATATGTACGCATATTTATATTATAAATGTGTACGTTTATGGCGCAATATATTGTTATTGCTTGTAATGTGGACCGGATTACTTTCGATTCTGATCATGATTAGTTTAGTGACTGATTCAAACTAATTATGTTTTTTAATATTTATTCATTACTATGTTAACACGGTTCTTAAAGTTGTTCGTTTCATAAGATCTACGTTTTCCTCGATAATAATGCGTCATATGTGATTTATTCAATTACAGGTACTGTGGTCACATTCAACGCTCACGGACTCAACATTTTGGTCAACAAGGTCAATGCATTTCCCTACTGTGATCTCTAACGAAGGAAATGCCTACAACCCGAACACTGGTCACTTCACTGCACCTGTAAACGGCTTGTATTACTTCACAGTCCAAATATGCCAAAATCCCAACTATTTTATTAATTTCTACATAGAGAAAGGAGATGCAAGCATGAGCGGAGCGACACGTCTGTCAAATGCTATGAGCCATGGAAACGGCTATTCATGTACAACGAGTTCCACATCAGTGAAGCTACACTGGAATGAGCACGTTTTGGTGTTAATGGCGTCTCAATATGACAACTCCGTTATATATGAAAGTACGGATGCTCGGAACCAATTTACTGGTACACTTATTCAAGAAGTTTGATGAATATGTGTGTTATCGTGTTATTGTACATTTATTGAATTTGTATAGGTTTTCGCTAATTGATTAAAGCAAGGCATGTTTAAATTAAATAAATTAAACACTGCAAATATTCTTGAATCGAAACATAATTACAAATGATTTATAGACAGCGCAATTGTATAATTTCTATTTCGAAACAAACATACAATTATTGTTTTTAGGAAATATTATTTATATTTTACACTGGCAATGCGGTTTAAGTTACATTTGCCTAAATAAATCGATCTTCGCTTCAGTTTCAAAACTACGACGTCCACGTTTATATAACGTATTTTATATACATTTATTTTGATCACGAATCAGCATCCACGATTTTTTGTAGTGCAGCAGTATTTCTTTTTGATCCCGTTTTATTTAAAAGTTATACTGGTTCAAATTCACATATCGTGGCTGAGTGACAGATACAACAAAGTGTCAAACAGATTCAAGAGAAATGTACTACGTAAAGTGTTTAAGTTTAAACTAAGGTTACGTAAATGTAATTTTAAACGATATGATATCGTTAAAAAAATATATTACACTTGTTAAGTGATGTGCGCTTTGTTTATATAATTCAGTGTGGCATATTTTGGGTACTTAATTGTACTCTCCGATTCATTAACTGCAAGTATGCGTGCTGCTAGGTCCGAGAGTTGCTTCTTAAAGTGCGCAGTCAATAATAACATGAAATGCTAATCTAATTGTCATGCTATGTTATATATGATGTCAGACAACAAGACGAAAATAAAACACTGTAGAGACGAAAACATCCCCACATCACGTATGTGGATTAACTTTTTATTGTAGTATCAACAAGTTGTTTGTTTAACTATTGACTACGTTTATTCCACTTTCAAACAAACAGCTTATGTTTGTAAAAATCTTTCTCGCACAATGTATGTAAAGAAAGACTTAGTGAAGATTGGAACTTTTATTTAAATGTATAATAAAGGAATTACACATAATTTACACATGAATGTATCAGTTGGCCCGATTGCGATCTTTGGCGGAGAATCATTTCTTGTGACATATTTTTGTTCAAACATGTGCTCGAGCACAGCCTCTGAGGTTTCTTAACGTCAACATCAATACACACACATAATTGCCTTGTAACCTGTGTATGCGATATGAAGCTCATTATTTGTAAGCACTAATGTTATATTGTATAATTGTTATATCGCTTTTATGTGTACGATACACTCAAATAACAGGAAGTTACATAGACATTACACGTCATAACATCATGAATCACTCGTCTGATTATAACACCACTATTATTACAACTCATTAGTCTCAATTCATTCACGTCAGCCTTTTTCAAGAGTTGTATCTGTGTTGAAATAGATCATTAAAAACATATTCATAGAAAAACAATGTTTTCAACGCCAAATATTTATGTTGTAACTTGTTGCATTCAGATAATGACAATAAAACATGTTTGTACTCTTTGCAAAATATCGGTAAATGAATCCGATAATATGCCAAGACCTTTTTAAGTATGATCAAACGAAATTTAGAAGTCGATGGCAATTTGTTTTGAAGTTTGAGTCATTTCTGGAAACCATCAAAAAAGAGGCCTTGGTGCTGTTTGTACTCTCTTGTAAATCATGTTGTGCAAAGTGATTACTTGCCTTTATAAAAGACGAAACGTGCGCAAAAAGAGTTTCGTGTTTCAAGAGTATAATAGCTCAGCTATATAACTCATTCAAGGTTCAGCGGCTATACAAAACAAATATGCTGACAAGTAGATACGACAGTCAGTCGGTGCTCTCTTCGCAATCAGTTCGTATGCGAGCCTCGTTCTGGGAATACTGGGGGCCGTTTCATAAACGATCGTACGACAATTTGAACTTACGAGAGAATTTTGTAATCTTAATAAGTAAACGAACTAATTCGCCATGCTCGTCAAATATGTACGGCGCTTGAGATGCCAATGTAATTAATTTAGTACTGAACATTTATAATCATATGATACGGACTTTAGCAATTAAGTATCTTCGAAAAATGTATCGTAGTGTAAATGTGTACTACGATGTTCATTGAAACGGTCCCCTGATCTAAATTCGTGTGCGTAAAGGGTCATCCCAGAAGTATGTGCATTCCTGACAGGCTTATCAGAGTCGATATATCCATTTATATGGACTTCATCCATTAAAGGAAGTCCATTCACAAGTTTTCTAAAGGAAAATCCAATTAAACAGAAAGGGTCGTTCCTGATTAGCCTATGTGGGCTGCACATGTTAATCTTACACGACACTTAAGGAACATGCACTCTACCCGGTATCCCCAGTGCGAGGATCAGATGACAGCAAGGCGGGGCTCTCGTCGTTATCAGTACGTATATATTCATAATTTAGTGTTTGCGGTTGCGCCGTGAACGTATTTGCATACGCCATGAATTTGCCGGCACGCAAAATGTCATTACCCATTCCGACTAACGAACGCAGTAAAAAACCTGATCGCAACATGACTCAATTGAGAAATAAATAACTTCTTCAAAGAAATAACAATTGCCATATGTCCATGACTTCATGTTATCTATCATTTTACTTTGATAGTTGAGTCCAAACAATTTGCAGCTGAGCAAGTCATTTTGTGCAAGTTTGTTTAGCATATGAAATGTCCTTAATTTTAGAAACGTTTATGTTTTATTTAGCTTCAAAATAGGTATTGTTACTCATTTGCTCGGAAGTAAAGTAAGAAAGGAGTATAGTATAAAATGGAGTGGAAACACACAAATAGATGTCTATACTTATATACTGGCACTATACTAATCTGTTTAAGTACGCACCAATTATGTAGGCACTTAGACACATACACTCAAAGTACATTTGAGGAAATGTTACCTCTTCTACATTTTTTAAGCTGCTAAGATAAATGAAGAACCTAAGTATCTTTCTAATACGTGGGTGGGTGTTAATTCTTTTTTGGGAGATGTTTAAAAAGCCCCAGTACTTTTTACAGAAGAAATATCGTCATTTTATATTTCGAGTATTCTATATTTTATAAGAAATAGGGACAAGTCCAGTGTGCCTTTTTCATATTGAAGTTTACTCCGTCACGTTTTTAATTCAATATTTTCAATTGCTCGCATAAATTGATATTGTATAGCTAGAGCAGGTATGGAATGCATGTACTAGATTCCTGGAACAGGGCATGGGACGCGGACTCAATATTCTTTACAGTAGCAACCCTTCTAAATTTAGAACTCTGCTACATATTTATGGAACTGTTACGTGTGCCAGGAAATCAATTATTCTGCGTGGACTGATGCCAAAGATTTCTCCGAGAAATTCTTCCACATTGCTGGGTCTTGTAGAACTATTTGCATGCTGAAATTATAATGTGGTGCTCGACGAGATGACGTCATGAATGTTAATGATGGGTTCTTAAGGTATTTCGAATTAAAGATTTACCGAATAATGGCACTTCAGGCCTCGTTTAATTGTATTTACTAAAATAAACATGTATCTGCCAAAACACATTTTGCAAGACTAAAATAATTAAATGACATTTTGTTGACAGATTACTACTGATTTAAACGAACGAGAAATATGGTTTTATGAAAGCTGACGTTGTTTGGTAATATTAATGAAAAAACACTGAACATTAAGTCGGGTTTACATAGGTCCTATAAGGCTGATAAAACTGTCAAAACGTATTTTCCATAGCGCTACACATAATTGGAATTGTCTTTCTTTATTGCATAGTTTTTCAGTTTGTTCAGTTTCTTTTGTAAGATGTGGACGTTTATAGAAACATCTTTCTGTATGTTTAATAAAATATCACAGGAAGAGCAGCACAGTTAAAATGTTTTACGAATATCCTTTTAGCAAGTTAAGCATGTTGACTTAAACAAAACATATACATTTTGAAATATTGACATCAAACATAATATTTATAAACAAACTTAATAAATACTCTTCATCCTTCTGTATTGGTTTTATAGTCTGAACTTGAAATGTAATATACAATTGCTTTGGATATGAATGTCATTAGAATGTCACAATGTAAACGTTTGTACAAACCCCCAAAATGTCACATTAATCTAACAATGTCCATGACAAACTGTAAATTTCATCGGTAAAACAAATATATTTTAGCATCTTCTCGTTAAATAAAGATGCCTGCCTCCACATTGTCCATGTTTCACAAACAGACGCTTCATGACGACTATTGGCCACGTCTGTCCAGATGATAATTTTTCGCTTGAATCTCTCGGAAGCTTATCATCATTTCAGTGGTAGGAGAAGAAAGGAACCTTTGAGGCGCCCTAGCCCGCAATAAAAGACGTTGTAGGCCACAGGAGTCCTCCACAGTTTGCAGTATTGATTTAGTTTAACGAATGTCTGCAGAGAGCTCCCGCTGTCCTAGCATAAATCCCAATGGACACGCTTTGATCACTAGAGGTCTTTAACAAACATCCATTCGCTTCTGGTACTAGTTTTAGGTGAAATAATGGACACTGATAGTTATTCTTTATTTTGGGATATAAGTATATAGCGTGTTAAGTGAATGCTGCTATATATAGTGCATATAGAATCAATATGTTTAAATGGCAAACTCCCAATTATCATCATCATGTATATTATGGTGAATTTTATTTCGCATTATTCTTAGGAAGTATATCTTAAGTATATCTAATTTAACCTATTTGAACTATGTCAGCAGTTTTTTGCTTTGTTAGCAGGTGTCGTGTTAAGTATTATTGATGTAGGATTCCTCACTTGATATATATTAAAATGTAAAGATTGCATATACCCATACAAATTTGCCAATAATACAGAATTGAGTTCAATTAACCGATCCGTATTCACCAACCACTTTTTAGATTTAAGTCTAAAAAATATTCTTGAAACTGTTATGTTCTAATCCTACTTGAAAGTGAAGTCAAGCATGGAAGTTGGCATCTATAAAAATAAATCTTCTAAAAGAATGAGATGTTCCTGATACAAGTACAGTTTTTAGCCAGTATATATAAACATTTGAGTCGTGTTCTGAGAAAACTCTTCACACTGCATGTGCTTACGCACAGGCTAATCAGGGACGACACTTTCCATTTAAACTTGACTTTCGGTAAGGAGGGACTTCCTTGAAACAAAAAAACAACATAAAAGCGGAAAGTGTCGTCCCTGATTAGCCTGTGCGGACTGCACATGCATTACGCCAAGTTTATTCAGAACGCGGCTGATATATACGGAGTATTACGCTAGTCAATTGTTCCAAGAGTTTGTATCACTCGAGTGGCTTGTGTGATGACGTATCACAAGAGAGGCGGAGCCTCGAGTGTGATGCGAAATAGCACAAGCCACGAGCGATGCAAACTCTTGGAACAATTGACTAGCGTAATATTCCTTTTATTATATACAACAACTAACGAAAACAGTTAACAATTGTATTTTTTACTTTAACAAAACTTACAAAACAATGGCTACAACGGTACGCCAGTTTATTTAAGACGCGTATGAATACAGTTTATGTAAATTAACGTGTAAACATTCGAACCGGGAAAACACAGGTTTCCGACACGCTTACCTTAATGCCATCGTTAATCCATTGTTTATAACAATAAAGTTGACACCTTTAAATTTTAATCCGATGTTTATAACAAAAACGTTGAAACGATATGCACTTCCACTTCTATCTTCCATGTCTTTATCGAAACTTAGTTTAAACCACACTATTTTATTGTATCCCTATCGAAATATACATTTATGCATGATAAACACACACTCCAAAATACGTTTTGAATTCGTTCTATGTTTTTAACAAATAGTTAACTGTTAAAAAACACCACGGCCTTAAATTCCAGAGTTTAGATAAAACCATTGTGTTTCGTCACGAAAATGACGTCACACGATGTACTACGTTATATATTTCGTAATATAAAATATTTCTTTTTTTCGGTGCGCGTTATGTGACGTCATTAAATGGGTCGAAGTAGTCCGGCTAGTATGATAATACGGAATTGGAAACAGCGAGTAGCGTAATACGGGATTTTTAATTTCAACGATTGATACAACCTGAAATTTGTAAAATGCATTAAACAGGTTTATATTAAAAACACTTCCTCCTTAGCCATACTCCATCCCTAAGTTAAAAGGGTTTTGTAAAATGGCATTTCCCTACAGGGGATGCACTTTGTGGTATAATTTACCACATACTATTAGAGACTCTGCAACATATAATAACTTAAAGTTCAGTGCTAAGGAATATTTAATAAGTCTGCTTCAATAATTTTTTTGAGTATATATATATTTATTTATATATATGTGTGTGTGATAAACCCTGTTTCTTTTCGTTTCGATTAAGAAGTCACAATTTATGAGGGTATGTGCGTTCATGCATCTGTCTGCAGACGAGTTTTCGGACAGTAGCTTTATCATAAAAGATTGCGTATCTATTATAATATTTCTTAAAATGTTAAGCATGCTCGAAGTAGTTATACAACGCAATATGCTTTATTTACCAATGGATTGCTTGAACTTAAATGTGTCTTCGGACATTACTTTGGATGATTACTGCAGACGAATTAAATACATATTCGCAGTATGTACAAACATCAGATGGACGACTTCACTATCAAATTACGACAATTGTAATAAATTCGTTAAAATAATAACTTGCCACTGCTAAGTGCATGATGCATGTGTTCCATGTTATCAGTTAATTTACTGTTAAATGCTCATGCATACGGAAATAACATAAACATTTGTTTTAAGTTGTTATGTGCAGCTATTTTAAGTGGGTTTCATTTAGCCTACCATGCGACTATAAACAATCATGTTCACTTATGACTATTGTATTGTAATACATGTATTTAGTTTAATTTCTGCCGGATACTTGTAGTGTTTACCGAGTTAAATGTAGAAGTAGGTAACATACCGCAATTTCCGGGTTTCTTAAACTAATAAAAATAGGTCATACAGAAGTCAATCATCTTCCCTATTTGTTCCACGAAACAATTGTTAAACCACAAAAACAAACGAGATTATTAAGCGCATTTTAGTTCCCGGATGATTTTCTTAAGCAAGACCTTAGCAAGAAACTACACATTTTTACGTCCGTAAATATTTCCAGGTTACAGCAAAACTGAATAATTAACATATAAGCGATTTTAGTTTTGATGTTTTTATGTGTTTATCAAATATAATAATACATTATTCGAAGAGTTTTATTTTGTTCAAGCCAATCCAATTACATAACGGTTTATACAAGCTCAGCTATTTGATAAGACATACTTTCCTTATGTGTCATTTGTTAATTGTACCGGAAGTTAGATGATTCCAAAGAGAATCTGATGTTTCTTATTATATTTTATAGAACAAGAGTCATATATCGTTTGTGGAATTACACAGATATAATAAGCGTCACTCCAATGAAATATGTTTTTATTTAAACGCACTTAGACGCCCACTTGGAAGAACGTTAGAAAAGAGAAACTCATATTATTCTTGTTTTATTTAACAATTTCTTATTTTGTAGTTTTCGATTATTTAAGATGTATGTCATGCTTTACGTTTATATAAATTCAATGATATGAAGAGACCGCGTAAGAAATTGTTTTTTTGTTATCATATAAGCATCATACACAATAACAATATAAATGGATATTAACCTCCACGTAGAAGAAAGCAAGGTCGTAAAGATAGTATTTTGTAAGGATTTGATACTTTTACCAGCGTATGTTAATATTTTCTAGTTGAGAGAAATTTATCGGCCCCTAAATACAGTTCAGACTTTCACAAACATATCAAAATAAATTAAAAATAATGATTTCATAAAATACATCTCAATGCAAAAACAAATGCAACTGTTATTACATTTTGGTACGACACGTCCATCCGAGATTAGAAGTAATCTGAAAACAATGTATATTTATAATGCCTTGGTTCTTGGCTTTTCACACTACACAAAATCTTATTCTATGTATTTATTTTTATTCTATGGTCTCGTGTTATACAAAAAAAATAAGTCATCAATGTTTTACTTATAATAAGATACAAATGCATGATGGTTAATTTACGATTGGCGTCATTTGATTGTGTCTCGCCAAACAAAATTTATACAATAAATTTCGATTTTTGAAATGTTGGTATAGAATTGATGAGCATAGTCGATAAATTAACCAAGATAATAATTATTTAACCAGTCATTAAAACTGCTCACTTTCTTTTGTACAGCTGTTCTTATTATTACAGATCCCTTAACACTTTCCAATACTATAATGAAATATAAAAACTTCCAACAACAAAAAGTGCAATACGAAGGCCAATCACTATAGAAAGACTGTAAAACAAGTAACATTGGTGTAAAACATTAAACACAAACATTCTGCAACTACTTAGCATTTTAAAATCGTTCACGATGGCATCTTGTTTCGTTTTTCTGATGATCTAGAGTTAGGATCGGATTAATTCAGTTTAGGCCTATAAATAAGTAAACCAACGAGGCACCTACCAACACAAAGTAAATGACACTGGTCTAAATCAAAACATGTACAACCAATTAATTAACAAATTAATAGCTGATGATTGCCTGTCAACTTATAAAATGTCAATGTTCATATTGTGTTACAAAGTGTGTCATTCTCAATGTTAATGTAAAGTTCAAAGGACACCCGAACACCAAGATATAACGCTGTTCTAAATCGAAACATGTACAACCAATTTAGCCAATTAAAAGCCTTGTTGGTTAATCTGCTCCAGTCATACAATTCGACTGACAATAGCTGTAGATGCTAGATCTCTAACCCCATCGCCTGTTTAACTTTTTGGTGGGTAACATTTAGATGATACAGATCATACATGAACCGAAACTCATTTTTGAGCCGGGAATCTTAGCGTTTCACAAATCCAAGGAAACGGCTAATTTTAGTTTGTTTAAGAAACACAAATTATACATTTTGTTTATGTAGAAACATTAGCGTTTAATCATACATTTTTTGGTTAATGAACCTTTTACATATATGTTTAATTTGTGAGTATGAAAGTCTACGACATTAAAATACAACTGATATTTTGTATTTTGCAATCTCGAAAGTCGACAATAAATATTTTATTGGTTTAATACAAACAAAATATATAAAACGTACCATTTAATGTTGAATGATTTAAGAAAATGTCCAAACATGACTTTGCATAGTGCTTATATGTTATGATAAATTTCTTTTTTTACATAAAATTTACTCAGTAAACACGTTTTAAAATGCAAACTAATTCCTCTTAATTTGCCTGATACATTGTACTACCAATTAAGTGTATTCAAAGTGAATAGTGAAAGAAGGCAAAACGTATTTCCGAGTAGCTATAGGTGATATGGTCAGTTTTTATATATTTATAGCATATTGGATTCTGTAAATTGTGGGCCTGTACAAGTATGCTAAAATTTCCGAATACACGAAAAAAAAGACACTCCAGAATTACGGGATAGTTAATGTTAAAACATATAAAGTTTGATAACTGCCACATTTGACCGGCAAATCGATCGACGTTCAAACTATGAAACACTGGAATCCTAATATTTCAAAAAATGTTAAATGATCGCCTGGTCACAATATGAGTACTGCATTTTTTTTAAAGTAGTCATAAACTAGCATGGTTTTCATGTACTTAAACATTATGTAATAGTATTTTAAGTGTCGATAAGTGGCGTTATTAATCAAGGATTTTGTTGGTCGCTCTTATAGTTGTTTTTGGTGTTATATTTGTGTTTATATATTTCAAGTTTCTTATTGATAAATTAACTTAAAAATGTAACTCATTTTTGTCATTTTATACTTTATATAAGCAATTCTCGTAGTATCACAAAATATAACGACCACAACAGAACTCTCCAAATTATTAAATCGTTTCGCGTTGCAACGCTTTAATTTTTGCAGGTTTTAATTCGTCAAAAGATGTATATTAGGGATATGATAGAGCATAGTAAATGTTCAGAATTACGATTTCCTCACAAATATCATAACTACAATGACAATTTGCGAATCTGAAACATTATTTTATTTTTTTGTAAATTTACCAAACCGTGAAAAGGTCCCTTGAGGGATAAACAATAGACTTCAATTCCTGTTTATAGGAAATACATAATAAATGTCGTTACTTTCACCTGATGATAGCATGAACTGTGGTAAGAAGTAGCAAACATATTTGGGGGCGTTATAAAATAGTATGCCTGTCATTCCAAATTGAACATTAATCACCGGTATTTGACATAATGTTATGATAGCTTAATACTTTTAGAGGATATAATTTGTGACAAATAAAATTAACACAAACTATGGACAACAATGTCCCCATATGTTCGTATGGTTGGTTTTAGTGTACTCTTTGCATGGTGTGTATTTTCTAAAATACATGTAGCAATTACAAAAACAAAATACCAACATACTTTTTATGGATATAAACAACGAAGCTCATACGTCATACATATGACACAAACACTTATACCGACTCATTATCAGTGTACATGATTAAGAACAAACATAATCAATATACATAACGGAACTTGTATAGCTGGTAAATTGCAGCAATAATTTAAACTTCGTCCTTACTTTCGTGACTCTAGTTAATTTATTACGTAGGGGGTTTCGGACGCAAACATAGTCCTCTCATAATGTAGCCTCCGGCGGAAAGACCTGATACATTTCGAAATGCACACAAAACCGTTCAGCCGATCTACCAACCGTTTTTTGCCGATGATAATGCAACCGAACAACTTTCTTATTTGGCTTAATTATAGTTCCTTCTACAACATCTGTAGTTTATTGAACGATGAGCGTTTAATACCGACAACCGTTTTAGTTTTGAAGTACATAAGGTTTAGTGAGCACGATACTGTTCAGAACCACCTTACAGCAGGAAGTTAAGTGTTAAATTTGTGTTTTGAGTTAACATGTACTAAGTACTCCCCCGCCTGGTGTTGGATAACAGGGAGGGATGCATAACAGGAAAAGTGTATTTCGTTGTGAGGGATGTTTCTCCCACAGCAACCCACACGAAAACTTACGATTTATGTCAAACGAATACCAACCCACGTTTGGACAAATTAATATGTAAAATATGTACATATATGTAATGCAAATAAAACTACATAAACATTGCTTCTAGTAGATATTTTGATTAAAATTATTTATTCCTTCACTCGACCTCGCCGTAAAAAGGCATATTTTACTGTTTCAAATATTGATCATCAATGAGTCTTTACGTTTGATGGAAAGAATCGCTTTTGAAATGGATTGTGAAACCAAATCTACAGAATAACCAATCATGTTTAGACATTATTATACCCGAACTTTTGTATAGCTTTTAAAATGTATGTATACTACTACTTTTCCCAGAATAATATTGCCCCAAATGTAACTACATTCCTTTATGTAGGATTTGTTTTAAATCAAACGCTGCAAATACCTTAAAACTAAACAGAACTTTTATTTCTTAAATTCAGAATCATTTTTAACAAATTTAGATTTTAAAAATGATAACATGATAATGGCAAAAACGCGTATACATATACGATTATTGGCATATCATATTATCAAACAAATGCAACTGAATGTAAACTAGATAAAATGTCGTAATTTAAGCATATCGGAAATCAAAGATTTTCTTGCTTAACCAATATGGTATTTTCTTGCGATTTTCAATTACCATCGAAGTTAAATATTATACTAAATTATGGACTACCTGGAGTAACTTCAATGTTAACTGTTGTAAACTTGTGTTAAAACTTATTTAATACCGATAACCTTATTTTAACACAGATTAAAACTTTAAGTTAATATCAAGAGAAAGGTGGACGTAGTTTGCACCATAAACTCCATAATCCAAAACGACCCCGGTCATAAATGGAAACACAAACACACATCAGTTTTATATTAATACAAGCGAATTTCTAAATTCTAGTGTATTTTGCGACACATGCATAAAAATGAGTTGTTTGTAAAGTTTTAATGATCCGAAATATGTTTATTGTATGTAAAATAGTAAAAAAAGCCTGCTACTGATACGTAACCTACGTTTACTAGTAAATTCATTTACAATTAAAATGAACAGTTCCAACGGATACCTTCAATATTTTTAGGTATAGATAAATATCGACTTTCAAATCGAGTTTATTAAAAAGAAGATATATTATCATATGAGTACATGTGTAGTATCAAACAATACAGTGAAATATGATTCAATGACCTATTTGTCAATGCAACCAGTCGTATTTTGCAATAACAGAGTTAGCAATGTATCAGTATTTAAAGTAAATGTTTCTATCATGGTTTTATGAAGTATTCATATAATGATGTAGAATATACATTGCTTTACATATAAGAACAATAATACAATAAACAAATAATCGAGATAAATTACATCATCAGATATAAATGACCTAACATGTTATGGATATATTAATAAATGTGATATATTAATGAATGTGAATTATATATATGTGATATATATATGTGTATATATAACAAGCGAAATGAGAACTAAGTATCTATATGAGAAAGGATGTGTTCAAAAAGTGTATTTTTTTATATATGTGGCAACTAGCTATAAACACTGTAATAACTAAGCAATCGATGGAACAATATTTTAAACGTTACTCATTGATAAATAGCTGATCAACTTGTTACCTTATGCACCAGAGTTTAAAAAATCGCATCCTTTCCATGCATATTACGTTTTAAACATACAATCTACTAGTTTATACATAATTGTTTTGAGTGATCACATAACTTCTATTAGTTAACATAAAATATCAATAAGTTAACAAATACATTAAGTTAGCAATCAAACAACGTCAATGGGACACAATAATAATGGCGACACATCGAACCGTTGTTTAATATTTTTCTTACTTTAAAAATAGTATTTTGCATCAAATCGAATGACAACAAAAATGAAAGCTAATAAAAGAGCGAGAACAAGTTTAAAGGACGCCATTGTAAACCTGATAAACCTGAGCCTGTGTAAACAACGTATAAGCAGGATGGTATTTCAACAGTGTCTGAGATAAAATTATGAATACTTGGCCGTCTAAACGTTTCAAATATATATCGGAAATATAAAACGTGTGCTGAATTGTATGTCTCCGTTTACTGCAACATTATAGAAGTAGCTATGTGTAGCAGATTGCCAAACGTATTGAAGCGCTCACCTCTTTAGCGATATCCTATGCAATCGCAGTAAACAAAAAATCATCCCAGAGAGGTTCAACTGGTTCCGAAAAAGAGCTCGACTCAAATATATGTCATCAGTACAAACCATGTCATGATGACAAAGAAAAACTATTTAAAATATGTTGAAAGCTTTAACTAATTATATTTTTACTTCTTTATTGTTGACTATGAACAATGTATTCGAAGTGTGATAAGCTTAAAATAAAAATGCAAACTAGTCATCATTCCAATTCTCAAATGAATTTATACGTGATGACAATGTTTATCTAGATGGCGCTATGCCGCTTTGCAGACAAAACAAGATAAGATGCATGAAATGCCGTCAAAATAATAAAACATTATGTATCAATATAAAGGTAGATATTTCAATTCATATAATAGACTATTAAAAGTATTTGTACACAGTTGTTTTATCAAACACGAAATACCGTAATGTTTTACGCAAATTTTTTTCAAAGTCACCAGTTCACATTTGTCAATCAACGACTGAGTTAATCAATTATGGCTTCTTTTATTTCAGTTGTAAACGCGAATATAGTTAACGCTGTACTAGCACTAAGTTGCATAAGGCTATTGATTTACTGTAACCATTTTACTCAAAAAAAAACAGTCACTATAAACCACAAATTATCTCAAACAACACAAGTTTAATATCGATTAAAAAGTAGTGCACGTTAACAAACAGTTATACGTAAGACTTAAGTTTTTTTAATGAATCTGCCGGTATCTCCGACTGTAACTAACAATGCAATTCTGAAATGTGTTGATAGTTATAACGTACATTTTTTGCTCAATATAGAATGGATAATTCTTAATTTCACATTAAGTGGTGTCTAATTCCAAATGTTGCATTTGTTGTATTGAGCATCAATCGCACTATGTATGTTTATTTTACATAGGGACGTTACTGCAATCCGTGCCGAGCATGAACGTGCAGTTTGGCGCGTGCATAAAACAACCCGTCCGGAACATAACGTCATCCGTGTGCCACTGTGAGTAGTTTCTACGACAACAAAAGCATTTCACTATTTCAGCACAGCATTTGTAGAAAAACCATCCTTTGCAAGTCTCAATCCGGACACATTATTTGGTGGAAAGGTTTCAAACGATATAGATCTGTTTATTTCCAACCGCATATCCGTCCTGATTGGAGGTGCGATCGGTAATACCATGATATTACGTGTGTCCGTCGATGATAAAAAATATCTCATGTGATCGCAGCAATGTTCCAACTTCCATTGTAAGCTAAATTCATTGTTATCTTAAACGACAGATGTTTACCACACGGTGCATGTGATATTAATTTGTCCATACGTGGATTTGTATGCTTTTGACACTTTACTGGGACATAAATCGTAAGTTTTCGTGGTGGTTGCTGTTGGATAAACATCCCTCACAACGAGATACAACTGTTCTGATATGCGACTCTTTCGAGTTACATCTAGTCAATAAAAGGCAGGTGAGTATGTACATGTCACAATATACTAAAAGGTTTTGATGTCAAGTTCAATATAAAAACAATAACTTTAACAGAAAATTAGAGTTTAACTTGTGCGCATAGTGACCCTCATAACCATACATTTTCTCGAATAGTATTCCAATGCGAAATGATGTAAAGAATACAAAAGTAAGGTCATGCGCGATGTAAAAAAAGAACTCGAAACGAATCGATGGTCATTGTTTAACTGCCATCTATTTACCGGCTTCTCTCCAGTTGATGAGGGTTTCCCGCCATCTGTCCAAGTCTCATGTTGCGTCCAACCTTTAAGCAAAATAGTGAATTTCTAGTAAACAACAATGTTTTGATTGTTTTCTCCTTTCACATGCACACATAAATATTCTAAAATAAAGTCACGGCAAGTAACCCAACAACGAATCGTGTCTTCAAATAAATGATGTTCATATATTAGAGGGTATAGCATTACACACACAAAGTATTTAGTATTCTGTAATCTATAAGAGACAATTATTCTGATTTCAATGTGTTTTTTTTTGCATATTATTATTTTCATATGCATAATGCACCACCATATAACTTTTGGCTTGTTTATCTTTCCATTTTATTCAATATTTACAAACGCAGGTGATTTCGGTCCGAAGAAGGCATTTTGAGCCTCTTAAAGCTTAAATGTCCCTTTAAGATATTAAGCTTGTGTGTTCAATATCTGAAGCAGAATACCAGAACAAACCCCCCCAAAAACATGGATTTGTGGCTGATTTGGTGCGGGTAAAGAATAACTGTGTTGGATATTTTCACTGTAAGCATTTGTGATAATTTTTTTTTGTATTTTTGTATTCAGCCCCAAAATGTCAATTGCATAGCAAAATAAATCCAATTTCATCCAAGACAATAAACAAATAAGTCGAAATGAGGGATCAAAAATGCTGTAAAGTGAAGAAATCATTGGGCGTCCAACTACATGTTATTTCACACCAGATAAGTGTGAAATCTCGAAAGCACATTGACCGTCGAAGCCCCTTTAATTACCAACGGCCAATGATATTCTAGTATATAATGTTATGAGTACCTTTTAACTGCAGCAGGTGGCCAATGTGCATTGCTAGCTGTCATTAAAAGGTCGAATGGAATACAAAAGTGCACAATGTGAGAACAAAATAAGTATTTTTACTTTTTTATGTAGGTAAAACGGTCCAAATGGGGGTTCATTAACAAACGACAGAAAAGTTGCTTACATAGGGGGTTTAGGCTGGAAGGAATGGTTGAATGGAAAAAGATACAGATATGTAGGCAAACATTATAAGCTAAACAAAAATGTTGCATAAGGTAACAGGTGCAGAACGTCAGCTTAGATCAAGGCAGGCTTCCAATAGGGGTTGCTAGAACTTGCTCCTTCTTCACTTTACATGCAAAGACAAGCTAATAAAGTCAATATACTGTCCTTAAATAACTGACTGTGAGACGCATTTACCAAATCATAAAAAACAGGTCGCTGAAAATCACATAAGTTGACAAAAAGATCCCTCTAATGTAAATGATGAAGGGGACGGGGACACTTGCTACAACAATTCTTTGTTTAAGCCTGACGCGACATCCTTTCAAGCCGAAACTATGGCGATAGGCATATTGTGATAAAAACAATACAAATAATAAGCTAATTGTAGGGTTACAAGTAGCAAACCAACTCAACTGGACTGTATAAATGCTCATGAAATAGAGACAACTTTTACGTCGCCAACGCAACACGAGCTGTACCTGTCAGGGCGCGGTACTATCGAAACTGCATACGGAATTATACAAGGGCTAAGGTTGGAGTGATCCAAAACCTGATAATTACAGTCTTCTACATCTTAAGCATCATAAATATGCTGTTTGCTTGTGTAACTAATAATACATTATTAGTATTACCTGTTTTGGCATAAATAACCTATATTCAGTGGCCATCGGGTAAGCAGACATTCCGCTACCTGAAAGTAAAACACCTACTAGAAATAGATATGAAATGGAAAAAAAACAACATCATTATTTTTTTCAGTGTATATTTATGAATAAAAGGAAGTGATGAAGAGTAATAACTGATTAAATGCCCTTTCTGTAAAAATGCCCGCCGGACAATGTTTGTAGAATGGGGCTCGTTTAACATGTTGATGCTTTACGCACAAGCTCTTGTTGCGTTAGTGGCTCACAGAGTCCCTTGCGTTGAATTCTGACCTCATGTAACACATCAACGTTACACGGTCAATCACTATGCCATCGAATTAAAACGGCGAGCAATTTAGCCCCTTTTTGTCCATAATGGGGTTGGGAATCTATTTGAAATACAACTATTCCAGATCAAAACATCTTAGTAAATGCCCTCAATTTCTTATCTTTTGCTGAGAAATTACCAAAATCACCCATACCAGTCATAGTTTGCACTTGCCGAGGATTTTTCATTTTAACCTAAAGTTTGTAGGTCACATTATACTAAAATGTTTTCTTATGAAATTCATTGTAAACCAAAAGTATTGAGTATAATGTAACCTGTTACATGTTAACTCAAAACACAAATTTAACACTGAGCAGCACTCTTGATGTTAGGCGGATCTGAACTGTGGTAAGACGTAGCAAACATATTTGGAGGTGTTATATAAAAGTATGCTTGTCATTCCAAATTGAAAATTAATCACCGGTATTTGATATAATGTTATGATAGCTAAATAATTTTAGAGTATATCATTTGTGACAAATAAAATGAACACAAACTATGTACAACAATGTCCACATATGTTCGTATGGTTGGTTTTAGTGTTAAAATATGTTTGCTACTTTTTACCACAGTTCATGCTATCATCAGGTGAAAATAACGACATTTATTATGTTTTTCCTATAAATAGGAATTGAAGTCAATCCCTCAAGGGACCCTTTCACGGTTTGGTAATTTTACAAAATGATACAAATAATGTTTCAGATTCGCAAATTGTCATTGTAGTTATGATATTTGTGAGGAAATCGTACCACTGAACATTGACCATGCTCTAACATAACCCTATTATACATCTTTTGACGATTTAAAACCTGAAAAATTAAAGCGTTGCAACGCGAAACGATTGAATAATTTGGAGAGTTCTGTTTTGGTCGTTATATTTTGTGATAGTACGAGAATTGCTTATATGAAATATAAAATGAAAAAATGAGTTACATTTTTAAGTTAGTTTATCAATAAGAAACTTGAAATATATAAACACAAATATAACACCAAAAACAACTATATGAGCGACCAACAAAATCCTTGATTAATAACGCCACTTAACGACACTTACAATACTAATTAGATAAGCATGTGTCATAATGGTTTGAAACGACTAATTATGCTTAAACAAGCACATACTTTCGCTAGTCACAATAAATTAATTTAAGCAACTGTTTACGAAAATTCATTGTTTAAAATAAAATATACAATAGAATGCACATGTAACATAATTGTTATATAAAATACAAAATATAAATGATATTGTTTATACAATGCTATTTCCCTTTAAATAGCATATGGAATAATTTTAACAACAAACAAACATCACGTTAGCAACGTTTGTACGTTAATAAAACACCTATTGCTACTGCTATTGCTACTGCTGTACCTACTATGAATTAACCAGTTTGCGGTTTATATACGTTTCGTTGTTGTTTTTGTTTTTTATCGAGTGCACCGGGATTGTCGCCCATATGGCCATCGCCCCCAGAAAGACGTGTTAGTTGGTTACGGGGGATAGTGCAAGATGCAGGAGACACCCCGTTCCAGAGGTGACCCTGGGTCTTTAAGTGCCCGGTGTATAGCACCTAGTACACTGCACCTCGGTTTAATGTCTCATGCGAAAGACGAGTTAGTAGGTTAGGTGCAGCGGGGGATCGAACCAGCGATCTCTGGATTGTGAAGCCGTTTCGACATTAGCGAGCTATTTGATACACCACAAACTATAAATAGATGGTGACCCACTATTTTCACTGTGTTTTATCGTAACGCTAACGTTAAAGACCAGTTCAGGCGTATCGTCACGCGCACCTGCGTGTTTACATCCGTACTACATTTGTAGACAAAAGAAAGACACAATCAATTGGGAGAAATAGAGCGTGATTTTTTATATTTAAACGATTATATTTATATATTCTTTTTTCAACATGACAACAAATTGTTCTACTTTACTGAAACAAATAAGATTGAAAACAAGCAATACATAGATCAATTCCAAATATACAACATATAAAAAATAACCATAAATGGTATTTGTCTGGGAAACTAACACGTTTACACATTAAACAAACATTACATTAAATTAAATGCAATATTTGCAAATAGTTGAATCAATCTTAAAATCGGTTAAGCCTTTGTATTCCGGTGTTTAATTGCCCCTTTGTTCTGCATATAATACCGATAGTCTCGTTTTGAACAGATATTGTCCAGAGTTAACTAACAACATGGTGTCATAAACCACACTGGGTGGCAGATGACAGTCTAGTCATTAAACACAATTGATGATGCCACCATTTCTTCTCTTTCTGGTAGTATTAATTTAAGCAGTCATTTGGTTTAATAATTCTTTATTGTGTACTTAATAAATAACATGTATGGTTTATTAGTTTATTACACATCCATAATAAATATATTATCAGGCAACTTGATAGTGCGCATGCATGTGGTGAAAGCTGTCAATAGACTGAGTAGACTGCGGAGGCCTGTATGTATATACTAACAGAGTGGTACTGGGTATGACTCATTGCATTCAATTTAAGGCCTATACTGTTACAATAATTAACCGCCGACATACTTAACAGTTGCTTAAGTTAAATATGTTACATATTGTACGAATTAAGTCATATCTAATATTGATTATCAGAACTTGTACACAGTAAGATAATAGCCCGTTTGATTTATAAAAAATAAAGTATTAAACAATTATAAAATTTACGTAAAAACATTTCCTGTATTTAGCGGGTATCGGTTAATTACAACTACATCATTCCGTATGATGATTTAATGTTACGGCAATGCACGCACGGCATCATAAAAACAAGAAATTACGTTTTACACCAACGGGGGTAAATACTGTTTAAAAAAAAAACAAGCACAAAAAAACAATATGTATATCGATATATGTGTGTTAACATGTTAGATATTAATTGTGTCTCTCATACTCACTAGTTACGAGCTTTCAATAAACATGAATACACAGTCCAATTTGCATCATGTAAAGTTGTGTTTTTAAGTTATATGTTAATATTCCTTAATAGTGTCATTCTCTGTACAAAACCCATCCACATTTTAAGTGCATGTTACTACCGTCATGCACTTTGCTTTTAATAGGTAGTACGTTTATTTTCAATGCACCCCTTACACTATAACTCGTTATTATCAGGCAACTTGATAGTGCGCGTGCATGTGGTGAATTAGATATATTTCAGAAAATTCCGCAGGATTCTAATTTGGATTCTTTTTCATTCCACAGTTCACTTGGAATTTATAGTATAGCATGTCTCTCTGGAATTGTTGTTTAAAAGCAACCTTTCATTTATGATAATTATTCAGTCTTAAGTTACTGGTAGGAGCCGTCAAACGTAACGTCGACCAATAGCAAGACAATTGTTGAGGGAACTCTGCATTTGTTTCAAGTGTGTTCATGAGAGTGAATTAGTAATGAAATTGATGGAAAAGACCCGCAGCTGACCAATAGTATAAGGTTTACGCATTAGAAACTTGAAATTGTAAACACAAATATAACACAAAAACAACCATATCAGCGACCAACAAAAATCCTTGATTAATAACGCCACTAACGACACTTAAAATACTAATACATAGCGTTTAAGTAAATGAAAACTCTAACCACCTGCTTACCATGCTAGTTTATGACTACTTTTAAAAAATGCGATACTCATATCGCGACCAGGCGATCATTTTACAATGTGTTGAAATATTGGGATTCCAGTGTTTCATAGTTTGAACGTCGATCGATTTGCCGGTCAAATGTGGTAGTAATTAAACTTTATATGTTTTAACATTAACTGTCCCGTAATTCTGGAGTGTCTTTTTGTTTCGTGTATTCGGAAATTTTAGCATTCTTGTACAGGCCCACAGTTTATAGAATCCAATATGCTAAAAATATATAAAAACTGATTACTATTGTGTTACAAAGTGTGTCATTCTCAATGTGAATGTAAAGTTCAAAGGACAACCGAACACCAAGATATAACGATGTTCTAAATCGAAATATTGTTCAACAATTATCTATGATTTCAACTAACCTACACGTCATATTAAAACTTCAGTAAAAGCTTAATAAAAAAAGATCTAGCAAGTTTTGTAAAAACTGTTCGAATAACAGGCTTACAGCGTCATAAAGGTGATATAATTAAAATAACTTTCTGTAAAACTTAGTTATTGATCACTTTGTATATTTAAGACAAAACATGTGTACCGATTGGTCCTTAACTATGTAGTTTTATTGACATTTCAAAATGCGTTTTAAAAACAGTAAATGCAACATAGATAATCTTATATTCACTTGCATAAAATATAATGTATGGCGTTATGTAATGCACATTAAAATACATAAACATTGCTTCTAGTAGATATTTTGATTACATTTATTTATTCCTTTACTCGACCTCGCCGTAAAAAGGCATATTTTACTGTTTCAAATATTCATCATAAATGAGTTTTTACGTTTGATGGAAAGAATCGCTTTTGAAATGGATTGTGAAACCAAATCTACAGAATAACCAATCATGTTTAGACATTATTATACCCGAACTTTTGTATAGCTTTTAAAATGTATGTATAATACTACTTTTCCCAGAATAATATTGCCCTAAATGTAACTACATTCCTTTATGTAGGATTTGTTTTAAATCAAACACTGCAAATACCTTAAAACTAAACAGAACTTTTATTTCTTAAATTCAGAATCATTTTTAACAAATTTAGATTTTGAAAATGATAACATTATCATGGCCAAAACGCGTATACATATACGATTATTGGCATATCATATTATCAAACAAATGCAACTGAATGTAAACTAGATAAAAATGTCGTAATTTTAGCATATCGGAAATCAAAGATTTTCTTGCCTAACCAATATGGTATTTTCTTGCAATTTTTAATTTACTATCGAAGTTAAAAATTATACTAAATAATGGACTACCTGGAATAACTTCAATGTAAACTGTTGTAAACTTGTGTTTAAACTTATTTAATACCGATGACCTTATTTTAACACCGATTGAAACTTTAAGTTAATATTAAGAGAAAGGTGGACGTAGTTTGCACCATAAACTCCATAATCCAAAACGACCCCGGTCATAAATAGAAACACAAACAAACATCAGTTTTATATTAATACGAATTTCTAAATTCTAGTATATTTTGCGACACAAAATGAGTTGTTTGTAAAGTTTTAATGATCCGAAATATGTTTATTGTATGTAAAATAGTGAAAAAAAGCCTGCTTCCGATATGTAATCTACGTTTACTAGCAAATTCATTCACAATTAAAATGAACAGTTCCAAAGGAATTTATACGTGGTGACAATGTTTATCTAGATGGCGCTATGCCGCTTTGCAGACAAAACAAGATCAGATGCATGAAATGCCGTCATAATAATAAAACATTATGTATCAATATAAAGGTAGATATTACAGTTCATATAATACACTATTAAAAGTATTTGTACACAGTTGTTTTATAAAACACGAAATACCGTAATGTTTTACGCACATTTTTTTCAAAGTCACCAGTTCACATTTGTCAATCAACGACTGAGTTCATCAATTATGGATTCATTTATTTCAGTTGTAAACGCGAATATAGTTAACGCTGTACTAGCACTAAGTCGCATAAGGCTATTGATTTATTGTAACCATTTTACTCGAAAAAAAAACAATCTCTATAAACCACAAATTATCTCAAACAACACAAGTTTAATATCGATTAAAAAGAAGTGCACGTTAACAAACAGTTATACGTAAGACTTAAGTTTTTTTTATGAATCTGCTGGTATCTCCGACTGTAACTAACAATGCAATTCTGAAATGTGTTGATAGTTATAACGTACATTTTTTGCTCAATATAGAATGAATAATTCTTAATTTCACATTAAGTGGTGTTTAATTCCAAATGTTGCATTTGTTGTATTGAGCATCAATCGCACTATGTATGTTTATTTTACATAGGGACGTTACTGCAATCCGTGCCGAGCATGAACGTGCAGTTTGGCGCGTGCATAAAACAACCCGTCCGGAACATAACGTCATCCGTGTGCCACTGTGAGTAGTTTCTACGACAACAAAAGCATTTCACTATTTCAGCACAGCATGTGTAGAAGAAGCCATCCTTTGCAAGTCTTAATCCGGACACATTATTTGGTGGAAAGGTTTCAAACGATATAAATCTGTTTATTTCCAACCGCATATCCGTCCTGATTGGAGGTGCGATCGGTAATACCATGATATTACGTGTGTCCGTCGATGATAAAAAATATCTAATGTGATCGCAGCAATGTTTCAACTTCCATTGTAAGCTAAATTCAATGTAATCTTAAACGACAGATGTTTACCACACGGTGCATGTGATATTAATTTGTCCATACGTGGATTTGTATGCTTTTGACACTTTACTATATCAGCGACCAACAAAAATCCTTGATTAATAACGCCACTAACGACACTTAAAATACTAATACATAACGTTTAAGTAAATGAAAACTCTAACCACCTGCTTACCATGATAGTTTATGACTACTTTTAAAAAATGCGGTACTCATATCGTGACCAGGCGATCATTTTACAATGTGTTGAAATATTGGGATTCCAGTGTTTCATAGTTTGAACGTCGATCGATTTGCCGGTCAAATGTGGTAGTTATAAAACTTTATATGTTTTAACATTTACTGTCCCGTAAGTCTGGAGTGTCTTTTTTCGTGTATTCGGAAATTTTAGCATTCTTGCAACTTGATAGTGCGCGTGCATGTGGTGAATTAGATATATTTCAGAAAATTCCGCAGGATTCTAATTTGTATTCTTTTTCATTCCACAGTTCACTTGGAATTTATAGTATAGCATGTCTCTCTGGAATTGTTGTTTAAAAGCAACCTTTCATTTATGATAATTATTCAGTCTTAAGTTACTGGTAGGAGCCGTCAAACGTAACGTCGACCAATAGCAAGACAATTGTTGAGGGAACTCTGCATTTGTTTCAAGTGTGTTCATGAGAGTGAATTAGTAATGCAATTGATGGAAAAGACCCGCAGCTGACCAATAGTATAAGGTTTACGCATTAGAAACTTGAAATATATAAACACAAATATAACACAAAAACAACTATATCAGCGACCAACAAAAATCCTTGATTAATAACGCCACTAACGACACTTAAAATACTAATACATAGCGTTTAAGTAAATGAAAACTCTAACCACCTGCTTACCATGCTAGTTTATGACTACTTTTAAAAAATGCGGTACTCATATCGTGACCAGGCGATCATTTTACAATGTGTTGAAATATTGGGATTCCAGTGTTTCATAGTTTGAACGTCGATCGATTTGCCGGTCAAATGTGGTAGTTATTAAACTTTATATGTTTTAACATTAACTGTCCCGTAATTCTGGAGTGTCTTTTTGTTTCGTGTATTCGGAAATTTTAGCATTCTTGTACAGGCCCACAGTTTATAGAATCCAATATGCTAAAAATATATAAAAACTGATTACTATTGTGTTACAAAGTGTGTCATTCTCAACGTGAATGTAAAGTTCAAAGGACAACCGAACACCAAGATATAACGATGTTCTAAATCGAAATATTGTTCAACAATTATCTATGATTTCAACTAACCTACACGTCATATTAAAACTTCAGTAAAAGCTTAATAAAAAAAGATCTAGCAAGTTTTGTAAAAACTGTTCGAATAACAGGCTTACAGCGTCATAAAGGTGATATAATTAAAATAACTTTCTGTAAAACTTAGTTATTGATCACTTTGTATATTTAAGACAAAACATGTGTACCGATTGGTCCTTAACTATGTAGTTTTATTGACATTTCAAAATGCGTTTTAAAAACAGTAAATGCAACATAGATAATCTTATATTCACTTGCATAAAATATAATGTATGGCGTTATGTAATGCACATTAAAATACATAAACATTGCTTCTAGTAGATATTTTGATTACATTTATTTATTCCTTCACTCGACCTCGCCGTAAAAAGGCATATTTTACTGTTTCAAATATTCATCATAAATGAGTTTTTACGTTTGATGGAAAGAATCGCTTTTGAAATGGATTGTGAAACCAAATCTACAGAATAACCAATCATGTTTAGACATTATTATACCCGAACTTTTGTAAAGCTTTTAAAATGTATGTATAATACTACTTTTCCCAGAATAATATTGCCCTAAATGTAACTACATTCCTTTATGTAGGATTTGTTTTAAATCAAACACTGCAAATACCTTAAAACTAAACAGAACTTTTATTTCTTAAATTCAGAATCATTTTTAACAAATTTAGATTTTGAAAATGATAACATGATCATGGCCAAAACGCGTATACATATACGATTATTGGCATATCATATTATCAAACAAATGCAACTGAATGTGAACTAGATAAAAAATGTCATAATTTTAGCATATCGGAAATCAAAGATTTTCTTGCCTAACCAATATGGTATTTTCTTGCAATTTTTAATTTACTATCGAAGTTAAATATTATACTAAATAATGGACTACCTGGAATAACTTCAATGTAAACTGTTGTAAACTTGTATTTAAACTTATTTAATACCGATGACCTTATTTTAACACCGATTGAAACTTTAAGTTAATATTAAGAGAAAGGTGGACGTAGTTTGCACCATAAACTCCATAATCCAAAACGACCCCGGTCATAAATAGAAACACAAACAAACATCAGTTTTATATTAATACGAATTTCTAAATTCTAGTATATTTTGCGACATATTCATAAAAATGAGTTGTTTGTAAAGTTTTAATGATCCGAAATATGTTTAATGTATGTAAAATAGTAAAAAAAAGCCTGCATCCGATATGTAATCGACGTTTACTAGCAAATTCATTCACAATTAAAATGAACAGTTCCAAAGGAATTTATACGTGGTGACAATGTTTATCTAGATGGCGCTATGCCGCTTTGCAGACAAAACAAGATAAGATGCATGAAATGCCGTCAAAATAATAAAACATTATGTATCAATATAAAGGTAGATATTACAGTTCATATAATACACTATTAAAAGTATTTGTACACAGTTGTTTTATAAAACACGAAATACCGTAATGTTTTACGCACATTTTTTTAAAAGTCACCAGTTCACATTTGTCAATCAACGACTGAGTTCATCAATTATTGCTTCATTTATTTCAGTTGTAAACGCGAATATAGTTAACGCTGTACTAGCACTAAGTCGCATAAGGCTATAGATTTATTGTAACCATTTTACTCGAAAAAAAAACAATCGCTATAAACCACAAATTATCTCAAACAACACAAGTTTAATATCGATTAAAAAGAAGTGTACGTTAACAAACAGTTATACGTAAGACTTAAGTTTTTTTTATGAATCTGCCGGTATCTCCGACTGTAACTAACAATGCAATTCTGAAATGTGTTGATAGTTATAACGTACATTTTTTGCTCAATATAGAATTGATAATTCTTAATTTCACATTAAGTGGTGTTTAATTCCAAATGTTGCATTTGTTGTATTGAGCATCAATCGCACTATGTATGTTTATTTTACATAGGGACGTTACTGCAATCCGTGCCGAGCATGAACGTGCAGTTTGGCGCGTGCATAAAACAACCCGTCCGGAACATAACGTCATCCGTGTGCCACTGTGAGTAGTTTCTACGACAACAAAAGCATTTCACTATTTCAGCACAGCATGTGTAGAAGAAGCCATCCTTTGCAAGTCTTAATCCGGACACATTATTTGGTGGAAAGGTTTCAAACGATATAAATCTGTTTATTTCCAACCGCATATCCGTCCTGATTGGAGGTGCGATCGGTAATACAATGATATTACGTGTGTCCGTCGATGATAAAAAATATCTCATGTGATCGCAGCAATGTTCCAACTTCCATTGTAAGCTAAATTCAATGTAATCTTAAACGACAGATGTTTACCACACGGTGCATGTGATATTAATTTGTCCATACGTGGATTTGTATGCTTTTGACACTTTACTGGGACATAAATCGTAAGTTTTCGTGGTGGTTGCTGTTGGATAAACATCCCTCACAACGAGATACAACTGTTCTGATATGCGACTCTTTCGAGTTACATCTAGTCAATAAAAGGCAGGTAAGTATGTACATGTCACAATATACTAAAAGGTTTTGATGTCAAGTTCAATATAAAAACAATAACTTTAACAGAAAATTAGAGTTTAACTTGTGCGCATAGTGACCCTCATAACCATACATTTTCTCGAATAGTATTCCAATGCGAAATGATGTAAAGAAAACAAAAGTAAGGTCATGCGCGATGTAAAAAAAGAACTCGAAACGAATCGATGGTCATTGTTTAACTGCCATCTATTTACCGGCTTCTCTCAAGTTGATGAGGGTTTCCCGCCATCTGTCCAAGTCTCATGTTGCGTCCAACCTTTAAGCAAAATAGTGAATTTCTAGTAAACAACAATGTTTTGATTGTTTTCTCCTTTCACATGCACACATAAATATTCTAAAATAAAGTCACGGCAAGTAACCCAACAACGAATCGTGTCTTCAAATAAATGATGTTCATATATTAGAGGGTATAGCATTACACACCAAAAGTATTTAGTATACTGTAATCTATAAGAGACAATTATTCTGATTTCAATGTGTTTTTTTTGCATATTATTATTTTCATATGCATAATGCACCACCATATAACTTTTGGCTTGTTTATCTTTCCATTTTATTCAATATTTACAAACGCAGGTGATTTCGGTCCGAAGAAGGCATTTTGAGCCTCTTAAAGCTTAACTGTCCCTTTAAGATATTAAGCTTGTGTGTTCAATATCTGAAGCAGAATACCAGAACAAACCCCCCAAAAAACATGGATTTGTGGCTGATTTGGTGCGGGTAAAGAATAACTGTGTTGGATATTTTCACTGTAAGCATTTGTGATAATTTTTTTTTGTATTTTTGTATTCAGCCCTAAAATTTCAATTGCATAGCAAAATAAATCCAATTTCATCCAAGACAATAAACAAATAAGTCGAAATGAGGGATCAAAAATGCTGTAAAGTGAAGAAATCATTGGGCGTCCAACTACATGTTATTTCACACCAGATAAGTGTGAAATCTCGAAAGCACATTGACCGTCGAAGCCCCTTTAATTACCAACGGCCAATGATATTCTAGTATTTAATGTTATGAGTGCCTTTTAACTGCAGCAGGTGGCCAATGTGCATTGCTAGCTGTCATTAAAAGATCGAATGGAATACAAAAGTGCACAATGTGAGAACAAAATAAGTATTTTTACTTTTTTATGTAGGTAAAACGGTCCAAATGGGGGTTCATTAACAAACGACAGAAAAGTTGTTTACATAGGGGGTTTAGGCTGGAAGGAATGGTTGAACGGAAAAAGATACAGATATGTAGGCAAACAGTATAAGCTAAACAAAAATGTTGCATAAGGTAACAGGTGCAGAACGTCAGCTTAGATCAAGGCAGGCTTCCAATAGGGGTTGCTAGAACTTGTTTTGGGGACACAGCTTGCCGCGAAATTCTCAACACAACACAAATTATTGCTCCTTCTTCACTTTACATGCAAAGACAAGCTAATAAAGTCAATATACTGTCCTTAAATAAATGACTGTGAGACGCATTTACCAAATCATAAAAAACAGGTCGCTGAAAATCACATAAGTTGACAAAAAGATCCCTCTAATGTAAATGATGAAGGGGACGGGGACACTTGCTACAACAATTCTTTGTTTAAGCCTGACGCGACATCCTTTCAAGCCGAAACTATGGCGATAGGCATATTGTGATAAAAACAATACAAATAATAAGCTAATTGTAGGGTTACAAGTAGCAAACCAACTCAACTGGACTGTATAAATGCTCATGAAATAGAGACAACTTTTACGTCGCCAACGCAACACGAGCTGTACCTGTCAGGGCGCGGTACTATCGAAACTGCATACGGAATTATACAAGGGCTAAGGTTGGAGTGATCCAAAACCTGATAATTACAGTCTTCCACATCTTAAGCATCATAAATATGCTGTTTGCTTGTGTAACTAATAATACATTATTAGTATTACCTGTTTTGGCATAAATAACCTATATTCAGTGGCCATCGGGTAAGCAGACATTCCGCTACCTGAAAGTAAAACACCTACTAGAAATAGATATGAAATGGAAAAAAAAAACAACATCATTATTTTTTTCAGTGTATATTTATGAATAAAAGGAAGTGATGAAGAGTAATAACTGATTAAATGCCCTTTCTGTAAAAATGCCCGCCGGACAATGTTTGTAGAATGGGGCTCGTTTAACATGTTGATGCTTTACGCACAAGCTCTTGTTGCGTTAGTGGCTCACAGAGTCCCTTGCGTTGAATTCTGACCTCATGTAACACATCAACGTGACACGGTCAATCACTATGCCATCGAATTAAAACGGCGAGCAATTTAGCCCCTTTTTGTCCATAATGGGGTTGGGAATCTATTTGAAATACAACTATTCCAGATCAAAACATCTTAGTAAATGCCCTTAATTTCTTATCTTTTGCTGAGAAATTACCAAAATCACCCATACCCGTCATAGTTTGCACTTGCCGAGGATTTTTCATTTTAACCTAAAGTTTGTAGGTCACATTATACTAAAAAGTTTTCTTATGAAATTCATTGTAAACCAAAAGTATTGAGTATAATGTAACCTGTTACATGTTAACTCAAAACACAAATTTAACACTGAGCAGCACTCTTGATGTTAGGCGGATCTGAACTGTGGTAAGACGTAGCAAACATATTTGGAGGTGTTATATAAAAGTATGCTTGTCATTCCAAATTGAAAATTAATCACCGGTATTTGATATAATGTTATGATAGCTAAATAATTTTAGAGTATATCATTTGTGACAAATAAAATGAACACAAACTATGTACAACAATGTCCACATATGTTCGTATGGTTGGTTTTAGTGTTAAAATATGTTTGCTACTTTTTACCACAGTTCATGCTATCATCAGGTGAAAATAACGACATTTATTATGTTTTTCCTATAAATAGGAATTGAAGTCAATCCCTCAAGGGACCCTTTCACGGTTTGGTAATTTTACAAAATGATACAAATAATGTTTCAGATTCGCAAATTGTCATTGTAGTTATGATATTTGTGAGGAAATCGTAACACTGAACATTGACCATGCTCTAACATAACCCTATTATACATCTTTTTACGATTTAAAACCTGAAAAATTAAAGCGTTGCAACGCGAAACGATTTAATAATTTGGAGAGTTCTGTTTTGGTCGTTATATTTTGTGATAGTACGAGAATTGCTTATATGAAGTATAAAATGAAAAAATGAGTTACATTTTTAAGTTAATTTATCAATAAGAAACTTGAAATATATAAACACAAATATAACACCAAAAACAACTATATGAGCGATCAACAAAATCCTTGATAAATAACGCCACTTAACGACACTTACAATACTAATTAGATAAGCATGTGTCATAATGGTTTGAAACGACTAATTATGCTTAAACAAGCACATACTTTCGCTAGTCACAATAAATTAATTTAAGCAACTGTTTACGAAAATTCATTGTTTAAAATAAAATATACAATAGAATGCACATGTAACATAATTGTTATATAAAATACAAAATATAAATGATATTGTTTATACAATGTTATTTCCCTTTAAATAGCATATGGAATAATTTTAACAACAAACAAACATCACGTTAGCAACGTTTGTACGTTAATAAAACACCTATTGCTACTGCTATTGCTACTGCTGTCCCTGCTATGAATTAACCAGTTTGCGGTTTATATACGTTTCGTTGTTGTTTTTGTTTTTTATCGAGTGCACCGGGATTGTCTCCCATATGGCCATCGCCCACAGAAAGACGTGTTAGTTGGTTACGGGGGATAGTGCAAGATGCAGGAGACACCCCGTTCCAGAGGTTACCCTGGGTCTTTAAGTGCCCGGTGTATAGCACCTAGTACACTGCACCTCGGTTTAATGTCTCATGCGAAAGACGAGTTAGTAGGTTAGGTGCAGCGGGGGATCGAACCAGCGATCTCTGGATTGTGAAGCCGTTTCGACATTAGCGAGCTATTTGATACACCACAAACTATAAATAGATGGTGACCCACTATTTTCACTGTGTTTTATCGTAACGCTAACGCTATAGACCAGTTCACGCGTATCGTCACGCGCACCTGCGTGTTTACATCCGTACTACATTTGTAGACAAAAGAAAGACACAATCAATTGGGAGAAATAGAGCGTGATTTTTTATATTTAAACGATTATATTTATATATTCTTTTTTCAACATGACAACAAATTGTTCTACTTTACTGAAACAAATAAGATTGAAAACAAGCAATACATAGATCAATTCCAAATATACAACATATAAAAAATAACCATAAATGGTATTTGTCTGGGAAACTAACACGTTTACACATTAAACAAACATTACATTAAATTAAATGCAATATTTGCAAATAGTTGAATCAATCTTAAAATCGGTTAAGCCTTTGTATTCCGGTGTTTAATTGCCCCTTTGTTCTGCATATAATACCGATAGTCTCGTTTTGAACAGATATTGTCCAGAGTTAATTAACAACATGGTGTCATAAACCACACTGGGTGGCAGATGACAGTCTAGTCATTAAACACAATTGATGATGCCACCATTTCTTCTCTTTCTGGTAGCATTAATTTAAGCAGTCATTTGGTTTAATAATTCTTTATTGTGTACTTAATAAACAACATGTATGGTTTATTAGTTTATTACACATCCATAATAAATATATTATCAGGCAACTTGATAGTGCGCATGCATGTGGTGAAAGCTATCAATAGACTGAGTAGACTGCGGAGGCCTGTATCTACCAAGTTTTGTAGAAACTGTTCGAATAACAGGCTTAAAGCGTCATAAAGGTGATATAATTAAAATAACTTTCTGTAAAACTTAGTTATTGATCACTTTGTATATTTAAGACAAAACATGTGTACCGATTGGTCCTTAACTATGCATTTTTATTGACATTTCAAAATGCGTTTTAAAAACAGTCAATGCAACATAGATAATCTTATATTCACTTGCATAAAATATAATGTATGGCGTTATGTAATGCACATTAAAATACATAAAAATTGCTTCTAGTAGATATTTTGATTACATTTATTTATTCCTTCACTCGACCTCGCCGTAAAAAGGCATATTTTACTGTTTCAAATATTGATCATAAATGAGTTTTTACGTTTGATGGAAAGAATCGCTTTTGAAATGGATTGTGAAACCAAATCTACAGAATAACCAATCATGTTTAGACATTATTATACCCGAACTTTTGTAAAGCTTTTAAAATGTATGTATAATACTACTTTTCCCAGAATAATATTGCCCTAAATGTAACTACATTCCTTTATGTAGGATTTGTTTTAAATCAAACACTGCAAATACCTTAAAACTAAACAGAACTTTTATTTCTTAAATTCAGAATCATTTTTAACAAATTTAGATTTTGAAAATGATAACATGATCATGGCCAAAACGCGTATACATATACGATTATTGGCATATCATATTATCAAACAAATGCAACTGAATGTAAACTAGATAAAAAATGTCGTAATTTTAGCATATCGGAAATCAAAGATTTTCTTGCCTAACCAATATGGTATTTTCTTGCAATTTTTAATTTACTATTGAAGTTAAATATTATACTAAATAATGGACTACCTGGAATAACTTCAATGTAAACTGTTGTAAACTTGTGTTTAAACTTATTTAATACCGATGACCTTATTTTAACACCGATTGAAACTTTAAGTTAATATTAAGAGAAAGGTGGACGTAGTTTGCACCATAAACTCCATAATCCAAAACGACCCCGGTCATAAATAGAAACACAAACAAACATCAGTTTTATATTAATACGAATTTCTAAATTCTAGTATATTTTGCGACACATGCATAACAATGAGTTGTTTGTAAAGTTTTAATGATCCGAAATATGTTTAATGTATGTAAAATAGTAAAAAAAAGCCTGCATCCGATATGTAATCGACGTTTACTAGCAAATTCATTCACAATTAAAATGAACAGTTCCAAAGGAATTTATACGTGGTGACAATGTTTATCTAGATGGCGCTATGCCGCTTTGCAGACAAAACAAGATAAGATGCATGAAATGCCGTCAAAATAATAAAACATTATGTATCAATATAAAGGTAGATATTACAGTTCATATAATACACTATTAAAAGTATTTGTACACAGTTGTTTTATTAAACACGAAATACCGTAATGTTTTACGCACATTTTTTTCAAAGTCACCAGTTCACATTTGTCAATCAACGACTGAGTTCATCAATTATGGCTTCATTTATTTCAGTTGTAAACGCGAATATAGTTAACGCTGTACTAGCACTAAGTCGCATAAGGCTATTGATTTATTGTAACCATTTTACTCGAAAAAAAACAATCGCTATAAACCACAAATTATCTCAAACAACACAAGTTTAATATCGATTAAAAAGAAGTGCACGTTAACAAACAGTTATACGTAAGACTTAAGTTTTTTTAATGAATCTGCCGGTATCTCCGACTGTAACTAACAATGCAATTCTGAAATGTGTTGATAGTTATAACGTACATATTTTGCTCAATATAGAATGGATAATTCTTAATTTCACATTAAGTGGTGTTTAATTCCAAATGTTGCATTTGTTGTATTGGGCATCAATCGCACTATGTATGTTTATTTTACATAGGGACGTTACTGCAATCCGTGCCGAGCATGAACGTGCAGTTTGGCGCGTGCATAAAACAACCCGTCCGGAACATAACGTCATCCGTGTGCCACTGTGAGTAGCTTCTACGACAACAAAAGCATTTCACTATTTCAGCACAGCATGTGTAGAAGAAGCCATCCTTTGCAAGTCTTAATCCGGACACATTATTTGGTGGAAAGGTTTCAAACGATATAAATCTGTTTATTTCCAACCGCATATCCGTCCTGATTGGAGGTGCGATCGGTAATACCATGATATTACGTGTGTCCGTCGATGATAAAAAATATCTAATGTGATCGCAGCAATGTTTCAACTTCCATTGTAAGCTAAATTCAATGTAATCTTAAACGACAGATGTTTACCACACGGTGCATGTGATATTAATTTGTCCATACGTGGATTTGTATGCTTTTGACACTTTACTATATCAGCGACCAACAAAAATCCTTGATTAATAACGCCACTAACGACACTTAAAATACTAATACATAACGTTTAAGTAAATGAAAACTCTAACCACATGCTTACCATGCTAGTTTATGACTACTTTTAAAAAATGCGGTACTCATATCTCGACCAGGCGATCATTTCACAATGTGTTGAACTATTGGGATTCCAGTGTTTCATAGTTTGAACGTCGATCGATTTGCCGGTCAAATGTGGTAGTTATAAAACTTTATATGTTTTAAAGGGATCTTTTCACGCTTTGGTAAATTGACAAAATTGAAAAAAGTTGTTTCAGTTTCGCAAATTTTCGTTTTAGTTATGATATTTGTGAGGAAACAGTAATACTGAACATTTACCATGGTCTAATATAGCCATTATATGCATCTTTTGACGATTTTAAAACCTAAAAATTATAAAGCGTTGCAACGCGAAACGATTGAATAATTTGGAGAGTTCTGTTTTTGTCGTTAAATTTTGTGAAACTACGAAGATTGCTTATATGAGGTATAAAATACGTTAAGTTTGTGTACTCGGCGGAATAGCTCAGTAGGCTAAAGCGTTTTTACTTCAGGACTCTGGCAGGACTCCAGGGGTCACTGGTTCGAAACCTGGTCCGGGCAATGTTCTTTTCCTTTTTTTAATTTTATTCTTGATTTTTTACTGGAGCTTTTACGATCCAATGTTTACATTTATCGATATAAAGCATTTAATGAATAAGTTAAAAAAATGCCAAAATCTGTGAAAAGGCCCCTTTAACATGAACTGTCCCGTAATTCTGGAGTGTCTTTTTTTCGTGTATTCGGAAATTTTAGCATTCTTGTACAGGCCAACAATTTATAGAATCCAATATGCTAGAAATATATAAAAACTGATTACTATTGTGTTGCAAAGTGTGTCATTCTCGATGTGAATGTAAAGTTCAAAGGACAACCGAACACCAAGATATAACGCTGTTCTAAATAGAAATATTGTTCAACAATTATTTATGATTTCAACTAACCTACACGTCATATTAAAACTTCAGTAAAAGCTTAATAAAAAAAGATCTAGCAAGTTTTGTAAAAACTGTTCGAATAACAGGCTAACAGCGTCATAAAGGTGATATAATTAAAATAACTTTCTGTAAAACTTAGTTATTGATCACTTTGTATATTTAAGACAAAACATGTGTACCGATTGGTCCTTAACTATGTATTTTTATTGACATTTCAAAATGCGTTTTAAAAACAGCCAATCCAACATATGTACATATATGTAATGCACATTAAAATACATAAACATTGCTTCTAGTAGATATTTTGATTGCGTTTATATATGTTTGTAGTAATGTCTACTTGTCTCCATGTTGTTGAGTTATATTGTCATAATATTGGAATTCGTGCATGATATCATCTCCAGATATACTGATCGTTGTCATTTAGATTCAAGAATAACGATCTATAAATAGGAAAAAAACGATACACTATAGTTTGCAATAGAAATAGCAACCGCGGATAGCTCTATTGGGTTGAATTGAGGAAGTTTATTATTACTTTAACTGATTATGAGAAAGATGAACATGCTTAATAACTAAGTCTTTAAGTTGTAGAATTGTTGAATTATAGACTTGTAACTTTGATTCAAATGCAATCTCTGGATAATATTTTGCCTGTAGTATACGCAAAAGAAGGGATTTTTCAGAAAAATAATTCTTAAGTATCGAATTTATTTGCAGACACTTATGTATAATATTCACGTTTACTTAACCGTTATTTAACCGGAACTTTACACAAATGTTAACAGTTTGTATGTTGTAAATATAGGTATATCAGATAGGTATTATTTGTATATTTTTCCACCCTTTCTATTATAAGTTGAGAAAACGAACACACATTTACAATGTTTAATGAACATTTGAAAAACAACGAATCAATAAATTAATAGTGCTTGTAACTGTTAATGATGAAGGTAATGCTGTACTTATCTAAAATGAAACCAGTTTTCAGCTTCCAGAGTTTTTGTGTAAACAATATCGTTGTGGCTGAGAGATGACAGTAAACAAGATCGTTGTGGCTGATAGATGACAGTAAACAAGTGCAGCTATTATATTTCAAACCAGCACTGAACAAAATGGAACGATTTGACATAAGACCCATACATATTGGACATCTGATCTATAAATTGTCGATTACGGTCGTTTTTCATCTACTTGGAAATTATTAATTAAAAGTGGATGGACTTATTGAAACAAAATGAATCAACGACAAAATGAATCAAAGAATTAGATTAACTAAATAAAACCATGTGGACTCAAAGAATTAGGTGAACTTATTAAAATTAAGTAGACTTTAGAATTTGGTGAACTAATTGAAACCAAGAAGACTAAGAAATAAGGCGAATTAATTGAAACTAAGTGGAATCAATGAATTATTACGAACCCAGTGAAACCAAGTTGGCTCAGTGAAACGACGAGGACTCAATCAACCTGAAGGACTTATTGAATAGGATTGGGTTGACTCATAGACTTCGGTGGATTCATTTAAGCAAAGTGGACTCATTGCCACATCATCAGTACTTGGTTTAACAACACATACTGTACTCTTCGACATGTTACTAAGATGGTCTCGACGCCCTTTTCCGGATTAAAAACAACCGTATGGACGAACGTGATGTGATGGAATCATCGATGTTAAAATAACATAAATACTAAAAATCAACGAATATTGTGCAATATGTTTCGTAAAATAAAATTAACCCATAAAAAATGGTGTTATTTAAAGCAATAGACAAACGTTTTACGCTAGACGTGGTATTGCAACATATATTAAACGAAATACAAAATGCTCGTTTTTATTTTCCACGGAATAGTGTATTCCATTTCTATTTCCCGCAACGATATAAGTTCATACGATACACGAATACTAACATGGTACATGAACATGTGTTGAATATATTGTCCCACAAAAAAGAGCATGGTGTAACTTGTTTAACTCTATGTTACCAGACCACGTCTGGCGTTGAAAGTTTGGCTTTTGCTGAAGTAACATATAATGTTTATGTGTTAACTATATTTTTTCAAATATCGTACGAAATATTCGTTGATTTTGAGTGTTAATGGGCTTTTAAATGTCTTGTTCATAATGAATAAACTCACTGAAAGCTTACGAACTAACCGCTATAACTAACCCCTTCAGCTAATTCGTTGGATTATCGGCAACAAATGGACCCATCAGTAAAGGATGGTCCCATAGTTTACATTTAACTGTATTTTTGAACATGTTCTTGAGGGTGTTATCTTAGTGCTCCTGTAGCGTTCACTGTGTAGGCCTTGGTGAAACGTCACTATTAAGGCACGCGGTGAATGCCATAGTGGTGCTGGCTTCTACACAAAACACACTGAACTTTACCGTTGTTGAAAAAACGAATAATTATATAGTATCAAAACAATGCATTCTATATGTGGATTTCAAATGGAAATATTTCGCCAGTGAAAGAGTTTGATTGTTACCAATGACCTAGAGGATGCACCCGATGTGTACATGAGTATTCATACTATTTATAAAAGCATCTCTGCATACCGTAAAAGGCTTAAATAGATATAGTCAATTGAAAAAAGTCTGCTGATGGCAGGAACACATTTAATGCATTTAACACACTTAAATGTTTTATAATAAAAACATTTAAGTATGTTTTTGTTCAAAACAAAACCTTACACGGACCACGATATTGTCGTAAACCTCCGAAACAAACTAAATAAAAAATGGTTCAAATTAATGTCTTGACTTTAGCTTTGTATGTATGTGCAATTTTTATAATTCGGAAGTGTAAACTACTTATTTAGAATATTTAGTAAGCACTAGCTACTTAAAGTGGTTGCTGGCTAACTGTCCTGTAGAGAATATACTTGTAACAGTACGTGAAATCACATAATTTCATAACATAACACGTCATCTATGCAGGAAGAATGCACAATGCAACAACAGAATTTTTTTTTATCAAACACATTGATGTACCTTCCTACAATCAAATCCAAAAATTATACAATACAAACGTTCATCACTCACAAAATATAAATTGCATATGTATACAGCTTTCTTAAAGGTCACAAAACAACAGGGATATTTTTGGTATATTGCATCATGATATGGCCTCCTTCGTCGACCACATGCGAAAGTGATCACAAAGAAAACATTCTTTATATGGAGACATGACCGAAACTATGAGGCTAATACCTTTTATAGAGATTTCATAGTTGATATGTTTTGGCAAATACTAGTTCTAATAACACGAATTGTAAGTGAATTTGTTTTGTTGCAAACAAGACTAATACCACACTGTGTTTGTAGTTATATAAGGACTTACAGACTTTAATTTATTTTTATTGAGCCAAACATTCGACTGGTCCTTTGAAAAGGGCCACGTCATATTCTGTCCGGGACTGACCGTAACAGAAATTAAACAATGCATATTATTTTAGATGACGACCCTTTGTTTCTGTGATACTTGTTTTTATCCAGATTAGCTATTTAATCCAGACGTCTATATTTGAGTTAGACCTTTGAAATCCAATATAATTTACAATGCAAAGCGCAAACTATTAGGTAAACAGTATAATCCCGATATTCGATTGATTCATTGAGCTTCACGAAACGATATTTTCTAGATGCTTACACGACAAGGCTTTAACCTTTTATGTGCACATTTCTTGAAGGATTATTATGTTTCCTTGCACATAATTTCGAATGACAGTTTGCATCCTGATGAATAATCCACTTGCAAAAAGACAATGTTTTAAAGCCTATATCTATACAGACTATTAGCATGCTTTTATAGGCATATCAAGTCCTTGAAAACGTAGAAGTTGTAAAGAATGTAGAGACCAAGGAACAAAATGTAACTATTAAAACTTTTTAATTTCACTTATTTTAATAAAATTAAATAATTATTAAGGGAGGCAACTCTTTCCCGGTTACGAAATCTCGATTATGATCGTCCGCTCCTTTGGCGTCTTTTTAGTCGTTAGTTAGTATTAATCCGGAGCGGACGTTTGTTTTGTGTGCGCATTGTGTACACACCGGTCTTACTGATTTGTGTACTAACGCAAAAGGAATTGTGGGTAGCACTTCTTTTACGAGTGAAAAGTGAAAGCGAAAGTAGGTCAGGTAATCGTCCTTCTGATAATCGCTATCAGTCTTAGTAGAGATTCAAAATCAAATTTAACCAAAATTAAATAACATTTCTTTAAACAACATTCCGTTTTAAACGCACAATAAAAAAACGATTTTACTTTCATAATTAACATTTTCATTCCTACACAGAACTACTTTGGCGGAAGCATTCTTCCCCAAACCAGGGGAATGTGATGCGTCTTACTATAGAGGTGGCAATAACATAGTGACGCCAGCATCTATGTATAGAATGTTGTGTGCGTCTTTGTTCGATAAAAATGGCGGTTACGGGTGCACGTCCTAAAGAAAAATCGTCAAAATAGCCTTCTTCGTCAAAAGAAGACATTGTTAGTTAAGCAAAAGAGGAAGCAATGTTAAACGCGCAACTAGATTCACTGACACCGAAGAAAATCGTCTATTCGAGTCAGCGTGATGAACTTTTGCAAGAACGCCCGCGACTGCAAAAATTAGTGAAGGAGCGTCGTGAGTCGGCCGAAACCGCCGACTGCGTAAAGAAATCGATTAGTTAAAACAGCAGCTCGCCAATCTGGACCTTTCGGACGATACTAGGTCTCCACCCGTTCCAGACTTCGATCCAAGGGGTCCCACAGGGATCTTTAAAAAAAAATAATATATACCATATATATATATATATATACAAGGGATGCAACTGTAAAAAATCTCATTTAACACCATTGTCTGAATAAAGGTCCATATCTCTCAAACGAATGCAATCAACGAAATGTGCACACAGAATATCGATAGTCAACACATTTATCTCCTTAAAAAAATCACAATCAATGGATTTGACATGATTCAGGTATAAAAACCATACAAAAGTTTAAAGTAAATCAACGTAAAAAGGCAAGTTGGACACAGGTCTGCACATAAGATTATCCATAAATTTTTATTTTTTACCCTTTGATTTTGTTTACTGACAGTGTTACCTGTTTTTTTTCACGTAAATAAAGTTCAAAGCATTATATCATACGCCGATCGTCTTATATTTGTAGCCTTTTTTGTTTAAAAAAACAATTATAACAACTTTCTTAACGTTTGTGAAGTTTTTCAGGCAGCCATATGCAGAGAACAGAAAATTGTTACGCGAAATTTGATTGGATGTGCAATGTTTTGCCCGATAATATTTTATAGTTCGGTAAGTGTCGCAATTTGCGTGGAACCAGTCACTAAAATGTAAACAAAAAACACCTGTTCGTGTCTCATTCGCTGTCAATCTATCTGTCGCTGTACATCTATTAACAGACGTTAAATATATCAAGCGTTTTCATAAGCTGTCATAAACAACTTATAATGCTTGTTAATTGGTGAATAATATTATGTATTATTATAACTCCAACTAATAACACCCAACTCATTATTTAATTAAAGATAATACTATTCAATGAAAGCACATGTGAGTTCTTAATAAAATTATCATATGATCCTGTAAGAAGAATACCCCATATTTACACAATAAACATATACATTTTTGCCATTGGACCCTGTATTTTATTTTTAGTGCATAACTTATGCGAACTATTTGTGCTTCTTTGAGTTATATTATTGTTATTTCATTTATATACTGTCCTTTAAAAATTGCATGTGTGTATATATTTTCACAACAAATAATTTATTGCAATATAATATATATGGTTTGCATGAATTTATGTTCCTATGCTTCATTTTATATAATTGCGGACATATATGAAGGTCACACATACTCACTTCATTACGATTGCTTTCATAAAAATATGAATATTAATTTAATACTTATATATTATAATGTATAATTAATGTTATATATATTATTTTGATACAAAGCAAATCATTGGACTTCAGATTGCAATTGTAAGATAAACACATTGGATGCACTTTATCAAATGTGTAAAATGACTAGCATTTTTTATTGTTATAATGCACAAGCACATGTTATTGTTAAATTTATAACCAAACTCATAGGTTATATAGTACTCTATATGTCTTTGTATGTGTGATAGGTATAAATAAAGTTGCGAACAAAATTCCAATTAAATTATTTATTGCACTTCAACAAACTTGCATGTACAAATACTTATATACAATGTAGCAATCAATATTGAAATTTCAATTACACATACACATGAAAATCGTTATCAAAATATGATATGTATTGAAATTACATAAATAAATGATCACATTGTTAATAAAATATATCACAAGTTGGTAATTTGACTACGATCACACATAATTGGATATTTGAATGCAAAATATAATTTCATTCATACATGCACCCATGGAGCATTTTGTTTTGAGAATTTTGACCACAATTTTGCAGTTCTTATTCCAGAGCATTTTCTGTGAAACCATTTATTACAAGAGTCACATTGTATCCGATGATCATCCTTTTTTGTAAAACATTTTTGACAAAGATCATTGACAGCAATTTTTGAATCAATGTCATGACCAACGTCCATAGAAACCTCAGTTGAAGGTCCAGGCTGAGGCTCACACTGCACAACCAGATTTAAATCTGTTTCTTTTGTTTTAAACATGTTATTGCTATTACAATCAATTTGCATTTTTTTATTTTTATTAACTTTTTTTTTATTTTTGAGTCCAGTTTCACTTTGATTTGCTTTCTATGGGCCATTGGTTTTTCAATCTTGTAATGTGATTTTACATCTCTTCTGAACTGTCCCAACAGCACCATCAAATACTTTTTTACTAAATGATTGTAAATGTCAAAATATTGGTTGTCAAACAAAGGAAAGTGGACATTGATTCTGCACCAATGATTTGCATGTTTGTTTCATTTAATTTTTTGGAAACAATGCTAACAAATTTTTCAAACATATTGTTATCATTACAAACTATGTTGTAACATTCTTCATGCATATTTTTCCATATTTCATTAAATTTTCATTTGTTACAAAATGTAAAAAATCATCAGTCACATGTGTAAGACCACCAGCATTATTTTGTTTCCTTTCAATGTCCAGCAAAGAATGTGGATGTGTTGTTACTTCTGTAATATACAAATCATTTTCTTTTAAAACATCTAATAATTATAAAGCAATTTTTGAGTTGTGGTAAATTGAATTGGATGATTGTGAGGTTTTAAACTGGTGTGTCTTCAGTGACTTTACATACTTATGTTTAAATTTTGATACACAATAGCCTGCAATATAACGGACTCGTGCTTTGTCTGTATCCGTAACAATTCTCTTAAGCATTCGGTTGTTTGAAAGACACAACATATCCATTTGTTTTTTCAAGAAATACAATACGATTTTGCCATGTGTTGGTTTTCAAATGTTTTTTCAGTGTTAAATAGCATTAAACAGTCCATTTTATATGATGTTCCTGTTAAAAAAAAGTGCAACTGTTTGTAAAATTTCACCAAACATTTCTCTGGTATGTATTTCTTGTCATTAGACACTGTAAAATCCATTTCAATATCATTCAGTTTTAACTAAATATTCTTAACAAACTGTATCAAATTTGAATCATCAATTTTGTCAACAATACCATTAATTTGCACTTGTGTGTTGGTTACTGGACGTTAAAATTGTAAATTTTCTTTAAAATCCTGAATGTTAAAGTCATTTAGTTCATATGTCTGTGCTTATTCTTCACTTTTTACAAACGCACTAATAATTTCATTGAAATCATCATCAAGCTGATCATCTTCATCTTCATCATCATCCGGAGCGGTATAACTGGTAATTGTTGTTTTTCTGTGTTCATTGTCAGTATCCTTGAAATATATACATAAATAAATTGAATTCATGGTTAAATCATGATGCAATAAAAATATTGACCCTCAATTATGACATTGACCTGAAATTACTGATTTATGTTGTTTCGGTTATCTCGTTGACCTTCAAAATGAAAATAATGTGATTTATATTCACTCAAAGGATTCATATTGAGCAGACATGACAATAAAGGCTCAATTGTATAACCTACTTTTAATGTGAGTCGATGTAAATGACTCATGCAATTGTACACATCATATCAATAACCATAAGATTGCAGCCAAATATAATTAAAAGTACTGTATTCATGTGCAAGATACATATTAACGAGAAACCAAATGAAAGGCTTTTATTGTGGAAATTTACCCACAACCTTGATCTTGTCCTTTACATTTCATGCACTTCAAAGTGACCAGTATATATTATGAGTCAACGTGGCAATAAAGAATACAAATTGACCTTGAAGCACATTATTGACCTTCATCAATTATTCTGCATATTGTCATTTGAGGAAAAATGCATGACAATATGTCAAATGGTATAGGAAATTTGGAGCATGCAAAAAAATGCTAAGAACAGACAGACGGACAAAAGAAGTACATTCATGTAATTATATTTCAGTGGGAAATTAACAAAGCGCACATACAGAACAATACCGTTTACATTAAATTTATGTATTAATCATGAAAACATGTCTCTTATACACAGTGGCAACTTCCAGAATTGAATGAAAGAACTTTACAATTCGAGACAACTGTGGATTTTTTCCCAGAGTTAAAACCTACATTGGTAGATGAAAATGAAATTGTATATAATATTGAAAGTGGATTTTTATTCCAATGGACATGCTGTTTTTAAAAAAGCGACATTTTGTTCATGTGCAATATTCAAGGTTTCCATAGGCGAAAAAGACATTGATTTAAATTCTATACATATAGACAAATGTTTCAAGTGCACTGAAGAAAGCATAAACATGTTATGCATATTGTGAAAAAAAAATAATTTATGCAACGGAATAAAATATGAAAAAACAATGACTGTTGGAAAATGCAGTGTCTTAGAGCAATGGAAATACCATGAACAAATTGAATGCTCAAGACAAATAAGATCATTGAATTGCTGTAAAATTGTACAGATGAACACTGTTATTAAAGCCTGTCGAATTTGCCAAAAAATGAGGGTTAAGACCATAAGAGAAAAGGAAAATATTACTCCTAATGCATGTGAGGTTTCATGTCAATCCATTAATCCTCATTAATGTGTAGTTTCATCTGGATCTATAAAGCCTAATGAATGTGGAGTTTCATCTGGATCTATTAAGCCTAATGAATGTGGAGTTTCATCTAAATCTATTAAACCTAATGAATGTGGAGTTTCATCTCAATCTCTAATTAATGTGGAGTTTCATCTAGATCTATTAACCCTAATGAATGTGGAGTCTCATCTAGATCTATTAACCCTTATGAATGTGGAGTTTCATCAGGATATGTCTCTATTGTAGACATAAAGAAAATATTTCCGCAAGCACCAAATGAAATGTTACTAATGCTTGTAGAACAGTCAAACAATATAAGTAGACATCCAAATGGCAGACGCTGGTCAAAATATTTCATTTCTACATGTCTGCAATTATTCAATAGAAGCACAAAGGCATATGAACTCCTTGAACAAAGTTCAATACTGCTGTTACCATCCAAATCAGTACTTAGTTTGTACAAGAATGCCATTAATCAAGATGCTGGATTTGACGATGCATGTTTTGAATGGATGCATGAAGAAGCCTTGAAAAATGGAATGGATGAAGAACATCGTGTAGGGGGGTTAATATTCGATGAAATGAGCATACAGACAGACATTCATTTGGAAAATAACGGGGGACTACTTGGAATGACTCGATTTACGGACATAGGACAGATAGGTGACATTTGCAATAAACTTAGAAATGGAAACTGTGACAAAGTAATGGGAACACATATATTGCAATTATTATTTTTGGGTTTAAATGGCTTTAGATTCCCATTTGCTCATTTTGTTACAAAAGGAATTCAGGCTTCAGAATTATATGGCTTGTTCTGGAAAGCCATAAGATTGTTTTATACATATGGTTTTAAAGTATTGTATACATGAATGGATGGATCCCAGTGTAATAGAACATTTTTACATGTATGTTTAGGTGACAATCCGACAAGTTTTCTTTCATCAAATCCATGCTACAATGTTCTTGTAGTTTTCATTATGGATATTTCACATGTATTGAAAAAAATTAGAAATAACATACTAAAAAGTGGATTTTCCAAAGGCAGTACAAGACTTTTAACCCTACCAGATAAACGTGAAATCCACTGGCAAATGTTTACTGACTATTATGCTTGGGATCAACAAAATGCATTGCAGTTACATAGAAAACTTACATCAGAACATTTTCATATGGATAATCAATTAAAAATGAGAAATTCTTTGGCTGAAGATCTTTTATCATCCGAAATGTGCCACTGTTTTACATTGTATAAAAATGCTTTAGGTGAAAAGGGAAAAATACTCAATGGTGTTATTGAACTACTCCAACAGACTTCAAAAATGGTGGAAATTTTTAGAGACAAAATGTCTATTTCAAATAAAAGTGATAAACGTTTATTAAAAATTAAAAAAGTAGATCTTTGGTTTGTGCGATTGGAAAACGGTATATTAAATGATACAGACATTGCCAAAAATAAAAAAAGTGAAATGCTTGATGTCTAAGCAATGTATGGAAGACATTCATTCCTGTTTACAAGGATTTCTTGAATTAACTGATAATGTTTTTGCTTTGAAAACAAACATTCCAATAACACCAGCCCTGATCAATTCAGATGTGATTGAAAATGTATTTTGCCAACAACGTGCAACTTACAATGGTGCAAATGCAAATCCATCTGCGTACCAATACATAAAATCAATTAATAGCATTTTATTGGGTGAACAAAAAATTTCCAAAAAGGTCAATGTTGCTATGAATGCTGAACCAGCAACACCACTATTCAACATAAGCATGCCGAGTAATAATAAGAAAAGGCGAACAAGTTGTCCAAAAAATCATCTTAAGAGGCTGATAAATCTACGCATTAACAAAGGTAATATTAATTATAATTTGTGGGTTTGTAAAGCCCATGTAACCCATCATATTAAAAAATATTAATTACCTTTCAGTATAAGTTGGTACATTTGGTGGTTGATGATATGCATCCATTGGTGTATGTTGCTCACCACACGCCATACTGAAAGTAATGCCGAATATATAAGCTTAAATACAAATAATGTATTAAAAAATTACAATATTAATGTGTATTTAAAATAAAACGTTATATTATTTCATATATATTAAGTATTTGTGCAAACTTTCAACACATTACATGCTGTTGAATAGTTTAAAAGTAAGGAATCATATAAAGTGTATTTTTTTTTGTTTCTTTATTGTATATAAATATACGCGACTACTCAGCAACATAGATTAGTTTTACAACATTTATTATTAAGAAGTATTGAAATGGCATGCACGATATAAAGCCAATAAAACGTTAAAGCTGTGAATGTGCAATGAGCACATCCCGACACAAGAGCCCGATTGAATTAGAGACAACCCCTGGGTGCCAACAAATCTACAGTACTATGAATTTTACAATTTACTATTCTAACATTGCTTTAAAATAATAAGATGTATGAATACATCTGATTATTTTAAAGCCATGTTAACGTATCAAATCGTAAAATTCATAGTATACATGTATTTATAAATTTTGGTTATTGTATGACCTTTTATATTACCTCAATGTTTGCGTCTTCCTACAGCACGACAGGTATTATTGTGGTTCGCACCCTGCACCATTCATAATGTCTGTTACTCCTTTTGTAGGCTTAAGCAAGTAACGCGGATGGAAGTTGACAACACGCAAGCCTTCTACACTTCTCACTCTAGAAGTTGCCACGCCTAACTGCCCAGGTTGAAATATGGAGCGACGGTCGATTTCAACACTGAAATACACATATAGCATTAAAATTGAACAGTTTTCACAAACTAATGATATTTATAATGTGTGAACATAGTTTCACATTATTGTTAAAAATCATTGTGTGCAATAGAATCCAATGTTAAAACAATGTTAATTATTGTTAATTTTTGTTAAAATCCTAAACAATAATATATACGATGCAGAAAAACAAATTTCATTTAAATGTTTTATAGTATTGAAATAAATATTTAGTTTGTTAAGTTTAATTATTGTTTCATGTAAAAAATAATTATACACGGAATAAACATAATTATGTTAACTTCAAATAAGTATTGAACTTTATTTATTTATTAAATGTACATATACATATATATTATGAATTGCATACTTCTCCAATATCATTCCCTGTGACTTGTCAGAGCAAATGCAGGTTTCAATGGGAATTGCTCTCGTTCGGCAGTTACTCTCTTATCCTTTTGGATTGAACACTGAAATAACAGTACATTTATGTGGAATGTTTGATGGCATGGAACAGGAATAAAAAAAATAATATATATTTTCAGTTATTATTTATAATTATTAATACAACATGATATAGCACACCGTATAGGGTTAGTAAAAAGCTTTTATAAATCATAATAAAATATACATGTAATTTACATTTATATTTTATTATTACTTAAAAAGCTTTTTACTGACCCTGCACAGTGTGGTATATGGTGTGTATTTTGATATTGGCTGAGAGGGTAGCTCAAACACTTCATTAATTGGTTAAATGTTAGTGGGGTTTCTTTAGGTACACGTGAAAAATATTTTATTACTAAGATAAATTCTTTCACCAAGATCACCTAATAACATTTAGCTTAAATAAATTTAATAATGTGACATTGTGTATATCCATGTCATAATTTCATTTTTATGATCTGTGTGAAAATATAATGACTCATATGGATTCATACAGTATACAAATGTGACAAAAATAGCAAAATGGCACATGATTGTTAAAAAGATAAGTAAACAATGATTTCCTGTGAATGACATTTTAGGAATTTCTCTGGTGATGTTTACAGAGAAAAACTCTACCACAACCTTTTCAGCAGTTAATGCTTGCACTATGCCTGTTACACCATTTACAAGTTTTTCACTCAATGTGTGGATCAACTGCACAGGACATCCGTTTTTCATCCACAGCATTTTTGGTGCACCAATTCTATCCAAGTCTTTTGCATGCCCCTGATCTTTTGCAAACAACTCAAATAAATCACCTGGATGTTTCATCATCGCAGTTCGGTTATAGTCATTGACTAATGCATTGGTGGCGAAAAGCTTTGTGCTTCGTGCTGATCTTCTTAAAGACAGAGGCCTTGATAACGAGTTCAAAAATGCACTTACTTCGTCACTTCAATTTCCTTCAAACACACTCTGAACTTTAGAAGTTAGAAATATCTCGCCTGATTTTGTTCGCATATTCTGATTAAGAACTATTTTGTGCCTGAACACATCATCAAAGAAATTGCAATGGAAACAGTATTCACCAGTGTCATTGTATTTAAGGTTGACCACTGGTGGAAGTTGATAAAAATCACCACATAAAACAATTTGAATGCCACCAAATGGTAAATTGTTTTTTTTTTCATTTTACACACATTGTATATGGTATCCAAAGTCTTCCTGCTAATCATTGAACACTCGTCTATTATTACACAGTCTATTTTTGTCAAGTTTTCAAATACTGTTTGATATTTCGGATTAAAACGTACAATGTTTTCAATTTCTTCAGGCTCATGTCGACCGCCTAACAGACCAAAGAACTTGTGACCCGTGTTTATACTATAGGGCCTTCCACTACCTGAAAAAATATATAAACACACATAATTACACAGTGACAAATGTGAAATATATATATTGTTTGAGTCCATTGAAATAAGGGCTCAATTTATTCAAGTTCATATAATATCTAATTAAAAAAAATATTTGCAGGATACATTTCATAAGAATATATACATATAGACTTGATGAAGAAGTTTTACACTCCGTTATGATTGTACAAGCATTTCATATAATGCGACATTATGCATCACAGTACACATATGGTATAATAATTGACAAAGCAGCTTATTAAATAATCAAAATATTACCGTATACTGCACAGGCAATCCCGGTGGAACATGCCACCTGAACACAGGAGACTTTGCTGTGTAAAAGGTTTGCGAGTTCGGAAACAACATACGATTTTCCAGTGCCAGTGGATCCCAACATAAACAATTGTGACCTTTCGAAGCCAAATTTAGTGCTTTTAACTGTTGGGAGTTCATTTTCAATATCCCAAATATGTACCGTTGCACTCACATTAAAGAAATAAATTAATATTGCCGATATTTGATTGCTGATTGCTTTCGTTCTTTAAAATTTCATACCGCAAATGTTTGTTGACAATTTGTGGGCGTGTGCGTATACTTAAACCAGGCTCGCATCATAACTTATCGTAGCGTATCAATATACCGGAAACCATGAAGCGATTTTCATCTGACCAATCAAATTTTGTTTTACAAACGGTAACGAACCATTATCAGAAGCATGCCGAATCGTTATGGCTGTGAAAAATCAACACTACCATTAATGAAAAAAACTACTTTCAACATTTATTATTGTAATCAAGAGTTATTTGTGTAACTGTTTTGTTATGTATCATTATAAAAAGTTTCATTAACACGGGTGCTAATAAATAACATACTCTGTTTGCCAACAAAGCCAAGAATTTGTGAAAAATGTCTTCATCGCTGTGTGCAGACCTGTGTCACAGTAAGATAATTCGTCAATTTTTTATGAAAATTGCTTTGTTTTATGTACTAACACTGATGTTATGTGAATATAGGTTATGTTTTTAAGGAGATAAATGTGTTGACTATCGATATTCTGTGTGCATATTTCGTTGATTGCATTCGTTTGAGAGATATGGACCTTTATTCAGACAAGGGTTTAAAATGAGATTTTTGACAGTTGCATCCCTTGTATATATATATGGTATATAATTTTTTTTTAAAGATCCCTGTGAAGGGTCCTGCCTCGATTCAGGATCTGCATGGATCTGCGTTCCTAAATCAAAGAGTTGACAGCAAAATGCCGTTGGATTTAACGGAATTGTCCACAGGTACGTCAACAGATGTTAAAACTTGACAGTCTTTAAAATTATGCAAAGTTTCTAAATGCACAGACATTCAGGCTGAAAAAAGCTCAGCTGTGGCCCGATACATTCGTGCCTAATCAACTTGTGTAAACATTCGGACATAGAATTCAATGACCTGACAATGACCCAGTTCATAGCCGGTTGTAGTGCCATAATCCTACATCTAATAAACACAAACACGAGATTAGCGCACGAGGAAATCAAGAATCGTATCACACATTTACGTTCATTGATGTGCTTCGCTTATGTTTATCAATGAAAATGTATTCTGAATATTCATCAGGAGATTTTAATCGATATTGAACGTGGGAATAGAAGCTGGAATGACAGTTGCGCTGATATTGAAAGCTGATATCTGTTGTTGGATCGTACCAGTTCTATTTCGACGACCCGTATGCTAACGACGAGCACCTCGTCAAAAGAACGTGCTTGGTTTTGCTCGAAGTTTCACAAAGGCGAAAGTTCCAAGACGCCTCCTCATGCGACACGAATTGGCGCGGAAATACGAACTGTCAAACATATGTGTGCTACTTGCTTTCTGAAATGAAAGGTGTTACGCGATCACCCGAAATCTTTTTCCTCGTGTCAAAACAGGAAGGACTGACTAACATTTGAATATTTGACCAGGTTCAGGTCACCTCCAGGAATTGCATATGCTAAATAGTGTATTAATTATTTGTCACAGGCGTCATCGTCAGTCGCTCCGTCTTCACACGTGTCATCGTCAGTTACTCCGTCTTCACACGTGTCATTGTCCGTCATTCCGTCTTCACACGTGACATCGTCCGTCACTCCTTCTTCACACGTGAAATCGTGAGTCGCTCCGTCTTAACACGTGTCATCGTTTGTCGCTCCGACTTCAAACGTTTCATCGTCTGTCAATCCGTTTTCACACGTCGCATTGTCCGTCACTCCGTCTACTCACGCGGCATCGTCAGTCGCTACGTCTTTACACGTCGCATTGTCCGTCAATCCGTCTTCACACGTTTCATCGTCCGTCAATCCTTCTTCACACGTCGCATTGTTCGTCACTCCTTCTACACAAGTGTCATCGTCAGTCGCTCCGTCTCTACACGTCGCATCGTCCGTCAATCCGTCTTCACATGTAAAATCGTACGTCACTTCGTCTACTCACACGTGACATCGTCAGTTGCTCCGTCTTCACACGTGTCATCGTCAGTCGCTCCGTCTTCACACGTGGCATCGTCAGTCACTCCGTCTACACACGTGGCATCGTCAGTCGATCCGTCTTTACACGTGTTATTGTCATATACTTATTCGTCACTCAAGGGCTCGTTCATAGATGCGTCGTCGTCATTCGTCCCTAGGAGCGGCCTGTTAATACACTGCAATGGAAATGATCCGGGTAAAACGGAAGTTGGAGGTGCTGCTTTCAGTCCGAAATGTGTAAAACCAAGTCGTGTTTTCATTTCTCGCATATAAACGTTATTGCGATGGTTAAAACGAATCTATATCTATATCAAATGGCGGATCTACATAGCCGATAGCAAATAGACTTGAAGTACGCTACACTGTTTCAGGAAGAAGTTTGTAGAAATGGGTATAGGGAAATTGTTATCAATGAGTCATTGTTTAGATTTGAGAATGATTGGTGACCGTGATTTCAAAGTGGCATAATGTAGACTGTTGACTTACATGAGAACTCTACTTATTATCTGACTTACGTTCATATAGACATAGTGCATTTATTTATTTTGTTTATTGTTTGCTTTTGCTATCATATTAAAACATTTAATGATATTAAGCGTGAGCAGATTAATTGAAAAGCTCCAAACAAATATAATATATGTGTATATTAAATGTTGCATGCATTTACAAACTTGTGTTATTTCTGTGAATTGACTTTTAAATATGATAACTCACATTTGGTGTTTATATGTGTTTATTTTTTCTATCCGAAACGGAAGTGGAACGATGTACGGAACTAACTGTTCTTCGCCACCAGTTAAGTCGCACGCAGAAATCAGCTTACGCACTTGGAACTTATCGGAATTTTAAGACTCAAATACATTCCTTTTTGTTATTTTGTGAATATTATTCTCTGCAAGAATGCCCTGTACATATCGATACCATCTGTTTATATGCGCAATTTTTGAGTCGAAGTATGAAATCTCTTCAAAGCATTAACACTTATATCAACGGTATTCGCATTGACCACGCCTTTAGAGGCGTTGAATTCCCTGAAATATCTGATATTTCTTTACAATTGACGTACAGGGGTCTAGGAAAATCACTTTTTCATTCGCCTAAGCAAGCGCCCCCTATGATGCCAGAGATTTTGTTTCAAATTTATTGTGCTTTAGATGTAGATTCTCCGTTTCATGCGACACTTTGGTGTTTGTTTTTGTTTGCATTTTACATAATGTGCAGAAGGTCAAGCAAATTTCCCCGTTCTGTATTTAGTTTTTATCCCACCAAATACTAGTGTAGAACTGATGTGACTGTTACTGATTTTGGACTCCATGTTTTGCTGAAATACTCTTAAAACCAATCGATTCGGAGACAACAACGTTTAATCTTCGTCTTTGTGCCCTGTTAAAGCATTTCAGCGAATGATAAAGCTAGTTCCCGTGGAAAGCACCAGCCCTTTGTTTTGCATTGTAAACGATAAAAAGGTAGTCCCGGTGGACGCCAGCGCGCTGACAGAAGCATTTCGACGCACCATGTCTCTCATTTCAGTTCCAAACGCGCATGAATACACCATGCACTCTTTCCGCCGTGGTGGCGCTTCGTTTATTTTTAAATGTGGCGTGCCAGGGGAACTCATTCAACTGTTTGGCAATTGAAAGTCTGACTGTTATGTGCGTTATCTGAGATTTTCTTTGATAAACATGATTGAGGTTGCATATAAAGTTTCACAGGCTTTGTAATTATTTTTGGCCGTTATTTTGGGAGGTTTTGGCTGTCTTTGACTTGTCTATTACCTTTGTGTTGAAACTATGTTTTTTATTTGAAGTACAGCCAAAAACAATTTCGGCCCAAAAAAAAAAAATTAATTTAAACTTGTGTTTGTTTATTCTCTTTCTGACCGTAATAATTTGTGTTCGAAAGGATTTTCCGACTGCAATTAGTTGCAATCTACTTGAACAACGGGTCACGTGAGTTCGCAGCACGGATGCTGATACTTACCCACGGGATTGTCATTTCGATCCCTTTGATATATGCATGATATATTATACTGCTGGATGTATTTGGCAATATATATTCCATTAAGGGTTGATATACTTTCGTAGTAAAATCTTCAGAACACGATAGAGTGCTAGCCATGTACAGTTTTTAACACCCACTAATATAACGTACATAAGGATTCAAACCATTTTAATTGGGATGACACTTTACGCACTTGCATTAAGCGAAGTTTTCCCAGAAAGAGGCTTATTTGTCCAGTGTGTCAGTGCCTTTAATATAGCATACCACATTCTTGATGACGTTGTATCAATCTCTTTTATTAACGGCAATGTAAACGATTGCACACACGACATTACAGCTATTGGTCAGCTTTATGATCGAAATATGTGGCTTCAATTAACACCCAGTCACAGGATAAATCTTAAAGTATGTATTAAATGTATTTATTATACTGCGTATATTCTGATATTTAGCATCATCTATTGTACGGCCGCACTTGTAAATTATTATTAATTATAATTTCATATATTTAAAGGGACCATCAACCACGAATGACGAAAAAATAATAGTACCAAAATACCGTATTTTTTACAATTATTAGTTTAACCCTTTGCATGCTGGGTAATTTGTCGTCTGCTAAAATGTCGTCTGCTGAATTTCTAAAATTAGCATTTTCTTTGATTTTTTTTCAAAGAATACTATCAGAATAGCAAACAGTTTGGATCCAGATGAGACGCCACGTTCTGTGGCGTCTCATCTGGATCCAAACTGTTTGCAAAGGCCTTTAAAATTCAGCTCCAGCGCTTTAAGGTTTAAATTGATGAAAATATCACGACTGGTATATAACACTACTTGAACTAAGTTGTTAAGTTTTCATATTTTCAGTATATTCGGTAATAAATTTTACTTGATACAGGTGCCAGGTAACTACCAGTTAACTATAAATAACACAAGTAGATTGATCATCATCGTCACGTCGTTAACCCAGGAATGCAAATGGTGCATTCGTATAATGATCAATCTACATGCGTTATTTATTTTGTGTTTATCGTTATGTCACCGATGTACTTTCGATTTCATATCGCGAAATTTTTTAATCAACATAAACTAATATTTATTGTAAAAAAATACGGTATTTTAGAACTTTTCTTTTTTCGTCATGCGTGGTTCACGGTCCCTTCAATATGTTTCTGTCTTCCGCTATTAACCAACACCAAAAACTGTAAAAAATAAAATAAAAATGACAACCGTACTGATTGCAGTTATTAATATTCTGGAAAAGTTTAGTGCCCTGGGACTGATATTTCCGCAAAACCGGTTGACCGTGACCAATTGTTACTTTAAAAGATATTTATAACTGATAAGTCATACGGGTTTTAAGAATCTAGATTTTCCATGTAACTAAATGAAACAGAAGTTTTATCGGAGCAAATTCATCCAAAATCCGCTATTTTTAATAATTTCTTTTTCTATGTTCTTAAAATTATTTTTCTTTATGTCATACATGAATTAAATAGATATATCAGAGTGATGTTACCTGAGCGTGTCATCCATGACAACGTTTTTTTCTTCACCGAATACGATTGTATTGAAGGTCTTATTAAAAACAGCAGTGGGTCATGAACAAATCAGCGTTATTGGCGTTAATATAAATCTTTATAACTTTGAAATGTTATCCGAAGAATCATGCCGCATACAACTACCATATGTTTGATACCGCTTAAGTGCGTTACTCGTTGAAGTGTGATTTTAATTTAAATATATTTTTAATTTTATATTTATAATGATCTCTTAATATGTAAATAATGTTAATAAAAAGTGAAAAACCTTTAAGAAATGTTCATTTATGTACCTTTTTGCGGATGTTTCAATCAGATGTCTGACCCTTTAAGCAGCCTGCTTTAAAGCCACACACGTTGAAATGAAATACATGGCACAGTAAATTTAAGCATAAATAAGAAACATATTTTATCTATGCCAATAAGAATATATCTGGTGGTTACAAGTTAAAAATCCGTCTCTTTTGCGCTTTAAACTTATAAAATAATCGCGTTTGTCGAAATGGACGTATACGTCTAGCAATCCTACTTTCGGTTTTAAATGCGGCACCGTTTGAAAAATAATAAATGATGCTAACTAGGCAATAGATTTAATTTTATCTATCTCAATTAGAATATATATGTAGGTTACACGGTAGAAATGCGTCTATTTTGCGCTTTAAAACTTAAAAATAATTGCGTTTGTCAAAATGGACGTATACATATAGAAATCTTACTTTCGGTTTTAAAGTTTAATAAAATAATAAATTACTTGCTAACTAGGCTATATATGTAATGACAATTTTGCACACTTTCAAATTGCATCTATATGTATTGATGAACGTGTACTTCATTTCAAGATGTGTGATTTTAAGTCTGCGTCAAATTTGTGCGAAAACGCGACAGTTATTGCGCCTTGTAACCTGTGTATGCGATATGAAGCTCATTATTTTTTTGCACTTAAGTACTATTATATAATATTTATATCGCTTTTATGTGTACAATACAATCAAATAACAGAAAGTTACATAGACGTTACACGTCATTCCATCATTAATCACTCGTCTGATAATAACACCACTAGTATTACATTATTCTCAACTCAGTCACGTCAGCACTTTTCCAGAGTTGTATCTGTGTTGAAATATATCATTAAAACATATTCATAGGAAAACAATGTTTTGAACACCAAATATTTATGTTGTAACTTGTTGCATTCGGATAATGACAATACAACGTGTTGTCACTCTTTGCAAAATATCGGTTAAAGAATCAGAAAATGTGACAAACACCTTTTAAGCATGATCGAACGAAATTTAGAGATCGATGGCAATTTGTGCGGAATTTGCAGTAATATTATGGTCAACATCAAACAAGAGGCCTTGGTGAGTGAAGTGCTTTAAGTATTTTGTTGTTAATCAAGTCACGGAAAGTGATCACTTGCCTTAATAAAAAGACAACACGTGCGTAAATAGAGTTTCGTGTTTCTAGAGAATAATAGCACAGCTATATATCTCATTAAAGGTTCACCGGCTATACACAACAAAATATGCTGACAAATAGATACGACAGTTAGTTTGGGCCCTCAGAGACGACACATACATGTATATGGACTCAATCGTTTGAAGGATGTATATTGAAACGTTTGCGAAACGAAATTCTAATTAAACAGAAAGTGTCATTCATGATTAGCCTATGTGGGCTGCACAGGGTAATCTGACACGACACTTTAGGAACATGCACTCAGCCCGGTATACCCAGTGGGAGGCTCAGATGACAGCAAGCCGGGTCTCTCGTCGTGATCGGTACGTATATATTCATAATCGAGTGTTTGCGGTTGCGCCGTTAACGTATATACATACGCCATGAATTTGCCGGTACGCACAATGTCATAACCCATTCCGATTAACGAACGCAGTTAATAACCTGATCGAAACATGACTTACTTGAGATAAAAATAACTTATTTAAAGAAATAGAACTTGGCATATGTCCATGATTTTATGTTATCAATCATTTTACTTTGATAGTTGAGTAAAAACATTTTGCAGCTGAGCAAGTTATTGTGTGCAAGTTTGTTTAGTATATAAAACGTCCAGAATTTTAGAAACGTGTTGTTGTTTTTTAACTTCAGAATAACTTTTGACACTCATTTGATAGGAGGTAAAGTAAGAAAGGAGTATAGTATAGAAATGAGTAGAAACACACACATAGATGTCTATAGTTATATACTGGCACTATACTAACTTCTTTTAGTACGCACAAATTATGTAGACACATGGACTCGAAGTAAATTTGAGGAAATGTGAACTCTTCATAATATTTTCTATTTATAAGCTGCTAAGATAAATGAAAAACCTAAGTATGTTTCTAATACGTGGGTGTTAATTTCAATTTTAGAGATGTTTAAATATTACCAGTACTTTTTACAGCAGAAATACCTTCATTTTATAGTTCGAGTAATCTTTATATAATAAGGAATAGTGGCAAGTTGTGAGTGTTTATTTCATCTTGAAATTTACTCATTTACGTTTTTAATACAATATTTTGGTTTAATCAATATAAATCGTTTAAGGATTATGTGATATTGCTTGTATATTATTTTAGTCTTGAATTTCTTTCATTACTCAACGTTTCTTCTAGTAATACCAGGTCAAATGTTACATTAAGATATATGCCTTAGTTATATCGGAATAGCTAGAGAACATTACCCTCAATCGTTACCAAAATGTGTAATATAGAGATATTGCTCACATCAATTGATATTGTAAAGCTAGAGCGAGTATGGAAATCATGTACTAGATGCCTGGAACATGGCATGGGACGCGAAATCAAGATTCTATACAGAAGCAACCCCTCTAAATTTAGAACTCTGCTACTTTTTTATGAAACTGTAACGTGTGCCAGGAAATCAATTATTCTGCGTGGACGGATGCCAAAGATTTCTCCGAGAAATTCTTCCAATTTGCTGGGTAGTGTAGAACTATTTGAATGCTGAAATTATTCCGTGGTACCAGACGAGATGACGTCATGAATGTTAATAATGGGTTTCTTAAGGTCTTTCGAATTAAAGATTGACCGAATAATGGCACTTCAGGCCCTGTTTGATTGTATTTACTAACATAAACATGTATCTGCCCACATACATTTTGTAAGACTAATATAATTAAATGACATTTTGATGACAGATTACTACTCATTTAAACGAACGAAAAATATGGTTCATGAAAGCTGACGTAGTTTGTTAGTGTTAATGATAAAACACTGAATTCAAGTCGGGTTTATACCTATCCTAAAGGACAGGTAAAACTGTCCAAACGTATTTTCAATAACGCTACACATAATTGGAATTGTCTTTCTTTATAGCATAGTGTTTCAGTTTGTTCAGTTGCTTTTGTAAGATGTGGACGTTTATAGAAACACCTTTCTGTAGGTTTAATACAATATCACAGGAAGAGCAGCACAGTTTAAATCGTTTACGCAGAAACATTAAGCAAGTTAATCATGATGATGTAAACACAAATATACATTTTGAAATATTGACATCAAACATAGTATTTATAAACAAACTTAATAACTACTTTTCCTTCTTCTGTATAGGTTTTATAGTCTGAACTTGAAATGCAATATACAGTTGCTTTGGATATGAATGCCATTATAATGTCAAAACGTAAAAGTTTGTACAATCCCCCAAAATGGTCACATTAATCTAACATTTCCATGACAAACTGTAAATTTCATCGGCAAAAACCAATATATTTGAGCAACGTCTCGTTAAATAAAGATGCCTGCTTCCACATTGTCCATCTTTCACAAACAGACGCCTCATGTCTACTACTAGCCACGTCTGTCCACTGGGTGATTATTCGTTTGAAACTCTCGGAAGCTAATCATCATTCTAGTGGTGGGAGAAGAAAGGAACCTTTGAGGCGCCCTAGCCCACAATAAAAGACGTTGTCGGCCACAGGATGCCTCCGCAGCTTGCAGTATTGATTTAGTTTCACGAATGTCTGCAGAGAGCTCCCGCTGTTTGGCGCATGGTGGCTACTTAGGCATTCTCCTCGCATTATTCCCACTGGACACGCTTTGATCGCTAGAGGTCTGTAACAAAATATCCATTCGCTTCTGGTACTAGATTTAGGTGAAATAATGGGAATATTCGAAATAATGGACACTACTGGTTATGCTTTATTTGGGATATTAGTATATAGTGTGCTTGTATCTATTCAGTCAATGCTGCTGAATATAGTGCATATACAATCAATATTTTTAAATGGCAAAATCCCAATAAGCATCATCATGTATATTATGGTGAATTTTATTTCGCATCATTCTTAGGAAGCATATCATAAGTATTTATTTCTAATTTTACCTTTTTGAAAAATGTCAGCAGTATTTTGCTTTGTTAGCATGTGTCATGTTAAGTGTTATGTAAAGTGTTAATGATGTGTGACTCCTCGCTTAATATTTATTGTAATGTGAACATTGCATAAATCAACAGAAATTTGCCAATAATGCAACATTGAGCTCATTTGACCAGTCCGTCCGTTTTTATCAACCACTTTTTAGATTTAAGTCTAAACAAGAAAATTCTTGAAACTGTTATGTTCTAATTCTACTTAAAAGTGAAGTCTAGCATGGCAGTTGGCATCTATAAAAACATAGTTCTTCTAAAGGAACGAGATGTTCATGATACAAGTACCGTATTTAGCCAGTAAATGAGTCGTGTTCTGAGTAAATTTGGCTTAATGCATGTGCGTAAAGTGTAATCCCAGATTAGCCTTGCAGTTCGCACAGGCTAATCAGGGATGACACTTTGCGCCTTAACCTGATTTTCGGTAAGGAGAGACTTCATTGAAACCAAAAATACCATAAAAGCGGAAAGTTTCGTTCCTGATTAGCCTGTGCGGACTCAACAGGCTAATCTGGGACGACACTTTACGCAAATGCATTATGCCCAGTTTTCTCAGAACACGACTCATATATACACACTTGTACACTTTTATTGAGTCTAAGGCTATTCTGTATTCTACACTCTGAGAATGAATTTGTAAATACGGGACCTGCTGTCTTATTTTCTTGAAGTGCGGATTAAATAGTCCAAGCCAGCTTGATTGCAAGTACACGATGTATTCAACGAGGTTTTTACGAACTGAATAATATTTTATTCTTGGTAAGTACAAGAGCAAACTATTAGAAAATAATGATATTAAGGCAAATATAACTAACTTTCATTTTACAAGCACATTCAAATATCGCTTGTCATCAAATTCTCTTTAAACACGGTCGAACGGTACATAGTGGACGTGTATCGCGGAGGGTAGACGATTGCACAGACGAACTGGTGTACGGATATGCATCAGTACTCACACTTCCACGTCGTGTCATATTCGATAACAACTTAAACATTAAACACACAAACAGTTATCTATGTTCATGTAGGATCGCTGCCTACGACTAATTATATGTTGGTTTAATTATGATTAAATGAAAGCAGTACGTTGGGCACACATGTGACTTCCATGTTAGACATATTAGAAACTACAATTTTGACACTACTAGGAATATTTTGGGGAAAATCAAACTTGTCCCTTCTTCTTTTGCAATACCAAAAGAAAAAAAAACTGTCATCAAACAATCTTTACTTATAAATACAAACACGTGAAAATGACACCCTAAATAATTATTGTTCATTGAATGAGAATTTATTAATTAACTAAAACGCCTTAAAACTTACACAAAGTAAATATAGCAGTAAAAACGAATGCATTTAATAGTATAAGCAAGATAACTCTTATCAATTTAAAATAGACACCATATCACGTGTTATCTCCCATAATCTCGACTTGCGCGCCGATGATTTTGATTCCAAACTAAACGACATTACGCTCTATTTTAATGAAACTGTTTCGGATGGCTATCACCGGACAAGCTTTGAAAACAATAAGCATTCACTCTATTACATAACTATATGTACATGTCGATACAGGACATGAATATCCGGACCTTTAGGGTCTTTTTAATTTCCCAGATATAACCCTGATTGTTCAGTAGCATCCAATGTAATCTAGTAACGCTAAGTACAGATAAGGTTCCTGTTTTTGTATAATGATCGACACAACGAGCAAAGACAATTTATAAACCATTTAGTCTATGAATAGGCCATACATGATAATCGTTTAATACATTTACATACTTTTGTTGTCAATACATTTCTACCGTAACATCAAAATATTTGACATAAATAGCTTAGGTTTTAATTCTTCCCGTTGATTGATTTGTAGCTTTGTTTATATTTTCTTTTTTATAAAATGCAATTTAAACGATGTCTGTGTTTAAGATAACAGGATCGTACAACACAACTTGGCCACGATAACTGCTATTTTATTATTGTTAGTTCAAAATCGAAACCCGAACGAAACTGTGCATATTTTTAAGTTTCAAAACAGTTTGAAAACTTTGTGCTTCATAATAATATTATTATCTTATTTAAATTCGTGTTGGTGTTTTGATGCATACACATGTATCCATAACTGTAGAGAGTTGGCCCCCAATCTCACTCCTATCAGGCAGTACAAGAAATACATTGAATGTTCTACGAACGTCAAAAAGAAGGACAAGAGAAGCCATAGAAATGAATATAAAGGGCTTGTGTGCTGATAAGAATTAGTTGACAAATTACGGAGATATGAATATAGGTTAGTCAATTTGTAATTTCATAATCATGGTCATTAATATAAATGCTAGTTCTTCTTTATTATATAACTTACTATAAAGTTCTTTCTTTTCAATGATGAACCAATTTAAATTATTATCACGTGCCTTTGCTGAATTACAGGTGTTTGGTTTTCATTGGCTGCACTTTACGTGACTGGAGTGGCAGGTATGGAAGACACGATCATAGCTTTTATTTAGCGTCTTTGTATCCATTTACATAAAATATAATATTCGTTCTTCAACCGTCGCCTTTAAGCACTTTAATTTTATCTATTTGTTTTTTACTTACAGAATGTCTCGAGTGTTTTTTTTGTCTAAATATCACTGATCCCAATGATTGTCGAGCGACTACTCAGTGTTCTAGTGGACAAGTATGTACAATTAAATTTATATTTCAAAAAGGATATAGAGAATACAATAGTAATGTAATTGTGTATTTTAATTTATTCGAACATGTGAAGAACGCTTGACAGGGCGATGCTTGCTTAAGATTAGTCGGATAAATTCAAGTACACGATGACACTTAAATAGCATTCTACTTATCATACATTTTTTTTAAACAATCTTTAGCGAGACAATAAAACTATTATCGTTTAAGTTTTATAAGCAATTTTCATCACATATTTAACAAGAAACCGTCGGAGACGGGTGATGCTCCCCAAAGTTTTTTTTGTCACAATATTGCACTATATATTCAGATAAAAGGAAACGTCTTGAGGACACAGTAGTTGGGGGGACAAAAATTGTTTTATAGAAAATTTCAAAAGGCCATAACTCTGTGAAAAATCATCCGACCAGAACCCGCTGATAATATGCACATCTTCTATTGGTAGTGAAGCTTCCCATACAGTTTAAGTGAATTCCGGTCATTAGTTGCTGAGAAACAGCCCGGACAAAAATTGTGCTCGGACGGACAGACGGACGCACTCACGCACGGACAGACGAAGCGGTGACTATATGCTCCTCCCAAAATAAATAAAACATCGTTATTCCAGTACAGTCTACATTATTGAGGATGTATACAACTCAATTTCACCGATTTCATTCGAGTCATAATTTCAATACATTAGATGTTATTTTAGTACAATTATCTATCCTTTACTCACACACACGTTAATGCAGTTTCGTTTGAAAATGCCCACACGATCGCGTCTTTGAAATTAATGAATGATGCAATCCATTAACGTAATGTCAGCAAACTAGCGCGTGCCGTATTGCGGTAAGTTTTGCATTCAGTTAATAACAATAGAAATGTTGTTTTTTTTTGTAAATGACTAACATATATTATTGTTATACTGTACATTGATTTGAAATGTTATCATTCAATTCACCCATACAATGAAATTTAAGAAAAATGAATGGGTGTTAAACGTTTTAACGATTTAAATTGTGTGCAAATCTTAACTCATTTTGACCTTAAACACAAATGAAAGACAAACATAGAAGTTCACTATTTACAAAAAGTATAAAGATTGGAAGGCATCTTAAGAGCAAGTGTACACGACACATTGGGTTTCATTCTATAAAATAATTTTGCTGTATGATTACAGATTAATCAGTGCTATTATTCACTACTTCAAATCGAACGATGAAACAAACAAGTTTAACATAGTATGTATTTACAATCATCACCGCCTGTTCGTGTTTAGTGTTTAACTAGCATGCTCAATGTTGCATTTGCCTTTTCTTACTAAGTTTTTAAATCTTTTTTAGTCCTGCTTTTTGCAAACTGTCCAAGCTGACACCGATTTACGCTACAATATGGGCTGCCAAACCAATCAGGTACATTTATATACATGAAATGCCTTTAATCATACCACCGCATTTTATCTGCCTGATATAATGTTAATGTATAATGTATAATGTATTTTTTTATATCATGGTCAACAGGAAGTTCTTATATCAGTCATGTGTGAATGATGGTCATAAACTCGGAATCAACTATAAAGTAATCATTTTTAGTAAAATCGAATCAGATTCAACAAAACAAACAATTTGATACCAAGATGTAATATATTTTAAACACAAACTGCAACAAAAGCAAAAAAAAATTGTAACAGATAGTAAGCGCGCGTGCTCATGACGTCATTATTAACACGTCAACCTCTAAAAGTCATATTCTTTCCCGCTAAAACTGCAGTTTTTTAGCGATGTGTTCATTATTTCTTTCAAATCGGGGACGGAGAGGTATGATTAACAGAAAAACAGGTTACTGCCTGATCTTTTTGTAATATATCAGGCTCGGCAAGCCTCGCCGTTATATTATTCTAAGCCTTGCCTTATATATTACAAAAAGATCAGGAAGTAGCATGTTATTCTCTTTATTTCTGGTGATGTGTCCGCACTGGTACTTGTGTAAAAGGGTGATTTTCAACAGACCTCTTCTCGAAGTGAAGATCAAAACAATCACTTCTCAACGATAAAGACTGTATTATTGCAAACTGTTAACGTAATATACGCTGTAATTATAGGTCATTTAACGTCCTATATTTATAATTTACTCATCTGGTTCAAGATTTAAATTCAATTCAACGTTTATTGGCAATCCGGTATTCTGCCTTTCGCCAAGAACATATATACAAAAGAAATATGGCCAAGACATGGAATTGTACATTGATACAATTTAAAGATGAGCAAATATGACAATCATAACAACTAATATGTGTGACTACCAAATACAATTATGTTTGCTACTATGCAATTATACTACAGCTAGATTATTTAAATTCTCGCCTCTAAGTTTAAACGCTTCGACCAAAAGTTTTGCAATGTTTTTGAGTTTAGAAACATTAGTACAAGACATCATTGATATGTTTTTACTTATGGTAGGCCATGGTGTCCGGACAACATAGTTTATACGTAAATCGTTATATAATAGCAACATAATAAAAAGTGATATTCGGATTCACAAACATTCTGGTTACAGAGTTTACACATGCGTTCTATTCGGGACAACCTACTAAATCTACCAACTTCTATATAAATAAATAGTAGTAAGAATTCATTGTCCAGTCAATAACTGTGGGGCTGTTGCCTGTAGTTTGTTAACAGTTTGTTTGCACGTTGACTATGACAGCATATACAATTTTAATTTTAGTTAATATATACTACCAAATGCCAAATTCAAATATTTTTGCTGACACGTTAAGTTATTCAACGATTTCTATTATGTGAAGACTCAATACAATTCTCAAGACTCAACATACCTCTTCGTAAGAACGCATCATGGTACAACATGTTGTATTTTTGTGTTTGTAAATATGTCAAATATTAAAACATTTTCCAGCAATGCAGCACCTCCGCTGTAAACCCTTATGGGATCATCGGGCGCTCCGTTTCAACCAGACAACAGTACAGCTGTCATGAATGCTGCAGCACCAACAACTGTAACGCAAACATGTGCACCAATGGGAAACGTCTCGCGCTTTACCATATTCACATTACAGCTTCTGAGTGTAAAGATGACGAAACATATTAACATATTTTTATATGAATATACTATTTTATTAAACTGAAATATTTACCTTGTAAAATTGTCAATACTCAGTGTTTTTGGATACTTCGATATTTAAATTAAAAACGTTTAAACTACTCGCTCTAAAATTGCGTGTAATATCAATACCAATTAATCATGTAGCAGCAACTGGGCTCTATACTAATTACATACAAATAAAATGCAAACAAACAAATTTAAACATACAAAACTATCATTCAGTTGATGGTAACTGGGCTGACTGGAGCATATGGTCAACCTGTAGCGTTACATGCGACAATGGGACCCAGTCACGAACACGTAAATGCTCAAATCCGGCACCTAGCAACGGTGGTCTAAACTGAAGTGGGTCAGCTGTTGGCTCGAAAGTGTGCACAATGCAGCTATGTCCAGGTATTATAGTTGTTTCATTGAAGTCATAACGTGTGTATTTATTAATGTTCAAATTTGCATTGTGTCATATATCCAGTACATGGTAACTGGTCTGGCTGGTCTGAGTGGTCTGGTTGCTCAGTTTCCTGTAATATGGGACTAAGGAAACGATCGAGAACATGCACCAATCCAAACGTTCGGGGAATATTGCGATTCTTACGAGAGGACAGTTAGCCAGAACCAACCCTGCGTTATCATATTATTTGTAGTTATTTATAATGTTGTGTATATTGTCTATTAAGGATAAAGATAAGTCGCATCCCTTAGAGGGTCCTTTCACAGATTGTGACATGTATTGAAGTTTGTCATTAAATGCTTTATATTGATAAATGTCAACAGTGGATCTAAAATACTCAAGATAAAATAAAAAAGAATACAATTAAAGAAAGAAAAAAGTAACACTTAACTGGGCTCGAACCATACCACTGGAGTAAAAGTCTATCGCTTCGACTACTCGGACATCCGTGCTCATAGAATGAGTGATTACTTGTATACTGTATATAAGCAATATTCGTTGTATCGCAAAATATAACGACACAAACAGAACTCTCCAAATTATTCAATCGTTTTGCGTTGCAACGCTTTATACTTTTCAGGTTTTTTTAATCGTCAAAAGATGCATATAATTGATATTTAAGAGCATGGTAAATGTTCTGTATTACTTTTTCCTCCCAAATATCATAACTACAGCGAAAATTTGCGACTTTGAAACATTTTTTTTTAATTTTGTCAATTTACCAAAACGTGATAAGGCCCCTTTAACAAACAGAGTTACCAATTGGTTTGAACAAACAATGTTCCCATACATGTTATTTTGAGATAAAAAAAAACAATCACCATTGAAGATGCGTACAATCTGCTTTTCCATGTTAAACAGTAGTTTCATTTATGAAGAGCATTTGTATCTATTAGAGTCCATAATTGCATGTTTAATGGGTCTGTCTATGCCTCAGTACATGGAAACTGGACAAGCTGGTCTTTGTGGACTGGTTGCTCTGTTTCCTGTGATGTGGGGCTAAGGAAGAGATCGAGAACATGCACAAATCCCAAACCAGACCCACTTGGGGACTATTGTGTTGACGATCCTATCGAGTATGTTGTCTGCCAAAACCTACCATGCGTTACCCCAGGTACGAATATTTTTGAAGTTATCCATAATATGTTAGAGATGTTTCATGTATTATGTACTATTAAATAGATATTAGTCCATTCCCATATATGACGGATCAACCAATGGATGTGAACAAGACTTTCTTTCCAGTTTATATTTCCGAAGGTTTATTATTTATTACAATATATTTAAATTATCAATCAAAGTCCGAAATGTTAACAATATATTATGCCCACCTAACATAGTTGTTCCATTGAAGTTAGAGCTTGGAGATATATAAACGTTCAATTTCCCTGTAATATGGGAATATATATGCCGCAGTACATGGGAAATGGACGAGCTGGTCTGCGTGGTCTGGTTGCTCTGTTTCCTGTGATGTGGGACTAAATAAGAGATCGAGGACCTGTACCAATCCGAAACCAGACCCTTTTGGGGAATATTGTGTTGGCGATCCTATCGAGTATGCTGTATGTCCGAATTACCCCTGTAATGCAGAGGGTAAGTATGTGTTAGCTTTACTGTTATTGTGGTTGAAATAAAACTATTTGTTTAATAGTAATATGTTTTGAAAGGTATGCACGGGCTATTGTATTTCTTACGGAGAATATTTCAATATACAATCCATCCAAAGCATTGCTTTGCAATGATCCATATTTTTCGTAGATGTCGGCTGGTCGATATGGCACTCATGGCAGAGCTGTTCGGTCACGTGCGGTCTGGGTCGAACACTCAGGGTCAGAATGTGCACGAACCCAAGTGGCAAGGATTGTCCGGGAAATTCCATGGACTTCGATGTTTGCTTCATCACGCCATGTGAGTATCTATTTCGTGTGAAACGTTTCAATATCAAATGTGTAATATTTTGTGTGATGACTTTGAATGTATGTGTTATATAACTGCATAAATGTACCATACATTTCATTATGTATGTGCAATAGTGTTGATGTGTATGTTTCAAAGTTCGTTTTTCGATTGCAAAAGACATGTTTATATTATATATTTGATTATATCATGCATATTTATAAAGATTTGTTTCACCCCATTTGTCGTTTGGATTGAATGAATTACAATTTTTGTCTTTAAAAAGATACGTAATGAAAAATCCCGTTATCTTCTTTACAAGCGTATAGGAATACATATAAACCATCCCCATTCATATGTTTATATGAACTGAAGTAAACAAATTTGTTATTTATTAAACTGTTTAAGAAAAATATACTTTATTCTCTTTTATGAGAAATGATACTCATTTAAACTTCATTGCAATATTTTCAGTGTAATTTATTTTCTTATAGTTAATTAGGAACGCACATCTTGCGTTGGGCTTAAACTAGTATTTCCTCATGATTTCAAAATAAGATAAAACATATTCAGCCATAAATTTCGAACAAAATGTTTAGGTAAAGCATGATCAGTCAAAATGATTATCAGTAATGAAACACACGAAGTTATGTCAACTTACAAATAACTATTTTCAATTTACGTAAAAGTCATGAATGATTAAATTTTTGCTAAATGCAATTTTACCCAAATGATATGTCTGCATATATAAACGGAAGTCGAGAGTGAAATATGATGTCGAACTTTATTCAGTCAAGATCGCGAAAATAAGATGTGAGAGCATGATATTAATATCCCTATCCCTCATCGTTTTTTCAAATATATATATTTATTTATATATAATCGACGCTCACATCTAGGTTGCAGGTTGAAAAACACGACCTGCGATGCTTGGATTACTGTAAAGGAACACCGAGCCCATTTGTTCGGCGTTAACATCCAATAAAATCAGTCGTGACTTTCAACAGCAAACTTGTTATATAAATGTCCTAAGATACAATTTTCGAACACATATATGATTTTGATTTTCCACTCATCAATAGAATTATTATTATTATTATATAATTAGTACGAATGTTAATTCACATATTGTTTATTACACATATATTTTCTTTTGAACATTTAACATATTTTATATAGTAAACCTAGACCAATAAACAATATAAGTTATTTTTTTTTAAATATTAATACAAAATGAATTGTACCATATATATATATATATACCTTTCGAGTGCATATTACGACAAATGCACTAATATGGGGGCACTGAATTTTGAAAAACGTTTCTGCGGAATAGCTTTAAAGTGCTAAATCCAAACTTATAAAGATGGAGTTCTTGGCAAATAACGTTGACTCTAACCATAATGTAACATATTGGTTAGTGCTAGATTGTTTGTGTACCCGCCTCATAATCCACAATGGTTTATATCACAATAGGCTAGAACACTTGATCATACTTAATTTTGTGATCGGACACTTCATTACGATATTTTAAAACGTGACCTTAAACGTTTCATATAAAAATACAAAGAAGAATAATCGAAAAAAATCGAGCCTGTAAATACTATCTTGATCAATTTAATGTGTGTAGGAAAATATATATGTACACAAATTTATATTATAAGTATGTACGTTTATGGCGCAATACATTGCTTTTGCTTGTAATGTGGACCGGATTTCTTCAAACTAAGTATAGATTTTAATGTTTTTTTATAACTGTGTACACACGGTTCTTGAAGTTGTTCCTTTAAACAGATTAACGTTTTTATGGATAATAATGCGTCATATGTGATTAATTTTATTACAGGTACTACGGTAGCATTCCTCGCTCGCGGTGTCAACATTTTGCCCAACCTGGTCAATGCATTTCCTTCTGTGCTCTCTAACGAGGGAAATGCCTACAACCCGAACACTGGGCACTTCACTGCCCCTGTTCACGGAATTTATTACTTCTCAGCCCAAATATGCAAAAGTAAATACATTTATATGAATTTCAACATACAAACGGGAGATGCAAGCAGCATGAGCGAAGGGACACTGTCAAGTGCAGTTGACACCGATGGAAACGCGTATTCATGCACAACGAGTTCAGCATCAGTGAGGCTACTCAGAAATAAGCACGTTTGGGTGTTAATGGCGTCTAAATACAACACCACTTATATGATTGAAAGTTTTGATGCTTGGAACACATTTACTGGTACACTTATTCAAGAACTTTGATAAATATGTGTTGAGTCGTGTTAATGTTCATTTATTAAACGTGTATAGTTTTGCGCCAATTAATTAAAGCCAGGAATGTTTAAATTTAATAAATTACACAATACAATTATTATCCAATCGGAACACAATTAAAAATGATTTATAGACAGCGTTATTGAATAATTCAATCGCAATCTTTATTTCGAAACATATGTAAAATTATTGTTTTTAGGAAATGATTATTATATTTTACACTGACACTGCGGTTTAAGTTACATTTGCCTAAATAAATCGCTCTTCGCTTCAGTTTCAAAACTTTGCTGTCCACGTTAATATAGAGTAATTTATATACATTTTTTTTGTTCCTGAATCAGCATCCACGTATGACAATACAACCATTATATTGATATTCTTTGTAGTTTAGTTTGTTTTTCATCCTGTTTTATTTAAAGGTTATACTGGTATAGCTTATGGTGCATTATATCGTGGCTGAATGAAAGATACAACAAAGCGTCAAACAGATTTGAAGGAAATGTACTATGTAAAGCGTTCAAGTTTTAAATGTATTTGAAAATGGTATCATATCGTTATATAAATATATTAACATAGTTTAGTTATGCGCACTTTGTTTATATTATTCAGTGTGGCATATTTTGGGGACTTAATTGTACACTCCTATTCATAAACTACAATTATGCGTTCGAGAGTTGCTTCTTAAAATGCGCAGTCAATAGTAAAACGATCTTCTTATCTTATTGTAAGTCTATGCTATTTTTGTTGTCAAACAACAGGACAAAATAAGACTATTATAGAGACGAAACCATCCACAAATCACTTATGTGGAGCAACTGTTTACTTTACTATAAACACGTTTAATGTTTAACTATCGTCTACGTTTCATTCCACTATTTCACCAACAGCATTTTTTGTGAAATTTTGTATCGCACAATATTTGTATAGAAAGACTTTGTGAAAATCGGAACCTTTATTTTAATGTATAATAAAGGAATTACAAACAATTTACACATGCTTGTACCAGTTGGCTCAATATGGATATTTGGTGAAGAATCGTTTCTTGTGACATATTTTTGTTCAAACATGTGCTCGAGCACAGCTTTTAAGGTTCTTTAACGTCAACGGCAATACACACACATAATTGCATGTAACCCGTGTTTGCTATTATTTGATATTATATATGAAGCTTATTATTTGTTTGCACTAATGTTATATTGTTTAATATTTATATATTGCTTTTATGTGTACAATACACTCAAATAACAGGAAGTTACATAGACATTACACGTCATAACATTATAAATCACTCGTCTGATAATAAAACCACTAGTATTACAACTCATTAGTCTCAATGCATTCACGTCAGACTTTTTCCAGAGTTGTATTTGTGTGAAATACATCATTAAAAACATATTCATAAGAAAACAATGTTTTTAACGCCAAATCTTTATGTTGTAACTTGTTGCATTCAGATAATGCCAATACAAATGTTTTGAACTCTTTGCAAAATATCGGTGAATGAATCCGAAAATGTGACAAACATCTTTTAAGGATGATCGAACGAAATTAGTAGTCGATGGCAATTTGTTAGGAATTTTCAGTAATATTCTGTAAAACATAAAAGGCCTTGGTGCTGTTAGTACTTTCTTGTAAATCATGTTGTGGAAAATGATTACTTGCCTTTATAAAAAGACGAAACGGGCGCAAAAAGAGTTTCGTGTTTCAAGAGTATAATAGCTCAGCTATATAACTCATTCAAGGTTCAGCGGCTATACAAAACAAATATGCTGACAAGTAGATACGAAAGTCAGTCGGTGCTCTCTTCGCAATCAGTTCGTATGCGAACCTCAGTCTGTGAATACTGGGGGCCGTTTCATAAACGATCGTGCGACAATTTGAACTTACGAGAGAATATTGTAATCTTAATAAGTAAACGAACTAATTTGCCATGCTCGTCAAATATGTACGGCGCTTGAGATGCCAATGTAATTAATTAAGTACAGAACATTTATAATCATATGATACGGACTTAAGCAATTAAGTATCTTCGAAAAATGTATAGCATTGTAAATGTGTACTACGATGTTCATTGAAACGGCCCCCTGATCTAAATTCGTGTGCGTAAAGGGTCATCCCAGAAGTATGTGCATTCCTCACAGGCTAATCAGAGTCGACATATCCATTTATATGGACTTTATCCATTAAAGGAAGTCCATTCAAAAGTTTTCTAAAGGAAAATCCAATTAAACAGAAAGGGTCATTCCTGATTAGCCTATGTGGGCTGCACATGTTAATCTGACACGACACTTAAGGAGCATGCACTCTACCCGGTATCCCCAGTGCGAGGCTCAGATGACAGCAAGGCGGGGCTCTCGTCGTTATCAGTACGTATATATTCATGTTTGAGTGTTTGCGGTTGACGTACGTTTACATACGCTATGAATTTGCCGGAACGCAAAATGTCATAACCCATTCCGACTAACGAACGCAGTAAATAACCTGATCGCAACATGACTTATTTGTGAAATAAATAACTTCTTCAAAGAAATAACATTTGCCCTATGTCCATGATTTCATGATATATATCATTTTACTTTGATAGTTGAGTCCAAACATTTTGCAGCTGAGCAAGTCATTTTGTGCAAGTTTGTTTAGTATATGAAATGTCCTAAATTTTAGAAACGTTTATGATTTATTTAGCTTCAAAATAGGTATTGTTACTCATTTGCTAGGAAGTAAAGTAAGAAAGGAGTATAGTATAAAATGGAGTGGAAACACACAAAAAGATGTCTATACTTATATACTGGCACTGTACTAATTTGTTTAAGTACGCACCAATTATGTAGGCACTTAGACACATAGATTCAAAGTACATTTGAAGAAATGTTACCTCTTCTATTTTTAAGCTGCTAAGATAAATGAAGAACCTAAGTATCTTTCTAATACGTGGGTTGGTGTTAATTCTTTTTTGGAGATGTTTAAAAAGTCCCAGTACTTTTTTCAGCAGAAATACCGTCATTTTATATTTCAAGTATTCTATATTTTATAAGAAATAGAGGCAAGTCCAGTGTGCCTTTTTCATATTGAAGTTTACTCCGTCACGTTTTTAATTCAATATTTTGATTTTAATAATATAAATCGTTTAAGGATTATGTGATATTGCTTGGATATTTGTTATGTCTTGAATGTCTTTCATTACTCAACGTTTCTTCTAGTAATACCAAATGTTAAATTAGGATATATGCCTTATTTATATCGGAATAGATAAAGAACATAACCCTTAATCTTAACCGAAATGTGTTATACAGAGAAATTGCTCGCATAAATTGATATTGTATTTCTAGAGCGGGTATGGAATGCATGTACTAGATTCCTGAAACAGGGCATGGGACGCGGACTCAATAATCTTTACAGTAGCAACCCTTCTAAATTTAGAACTCTGCTACATATTTATAAAACTGTAACGTGTGCCAGGAAATCAATTATTCTGCGTGGACTGATGCCAAAGATTCCTCCGAGAAATTCTTCCACATTGCTGGGTCTTGTAGAATTATTTGCATGCTGAAATTATTAAGTGGTGCTCGACGAGATGACGTCATGAATGTAAATGATGGGTTCTTAAGGTATTTCGAATTAAAGATATACCGAATAATGGCACTTCAGGCCTCGTTTAGTTGTATTTACTAAAATAAACATGTATCTGCCAACACATATTTTGCAAGACTAAAATAATTAAATGACATTTTGTTGACAGATTACTACTGATTTAAACGAACGAGAAATATGGTTTCATGAAAGCTGACGTTGTTTGGTAATATTAATGATAAAACACTGAACATCAAGTCGGGTTTATATAGGTCCTATAAGGCTGATAAAACTGTCAAAACGTATTTTCCATAGCGCTACATATTATTGAAGTTGTCTTTCTTTATAGCATAGTTTTTCAGTTTCTTTTGTAAGATGTGTATGTTTAATACAATATCACAGGAAGAGCAGCACAGTTTAAATGTTTTACGCATATACTTTTATTAAGTTAAGCATGTTGACTTAAACAAAAAATATACATTTTGAAATATTGATATCAAACATAATATTTATAAACAAACTTAATAAATGCTCTTCATCCTTCTGTATTGGTTTTACAGTCTGAACTTTAAATGTATTATACAGTTGCTTTGGATATGAATGTCATAAGAATGTCACAATGTAAAAGTTTGTACAATCCCGCAAAGTGTCACATTAATCTAACACTGTCCATTACAAACTGTAAATTTCATCGGTAAAACCAATATATGTAAGCATCTTCTCGTTAAATAAAGATGCCTGCTTCCACATTGTCCATCTTTCACAAACAGACGCCTCATGTCGACTATTGGCCACATCTGTCCAGTTGATAATTATTCGCTTGAATCTCTCGGAAGCTATTCATCATTCCAGTTGTAGGAGAAGAAAGGAACATTTGAGGCGCCCTAGCCCGCAATAAAAGACGGTGTCGGCCACAGGATTCCTCCACAGTTTGCAGTATTGATTTAGTTTAACGAATGTCTGCAGAGAGCTCCCGCTGTCCTAGCATATATCCCAATGGACACGCTTTGATCACTAGAGATCTGTAACAAACATCCATTCGCTTCTGGTACTAGTTTTAGGTGAAATAATGGACACTGATAGTTATGCTTTATTTTGGGATATAAGTATATAGCGTGTTAAGTGAATGCTGCTGTATATAGTGCATATAGAATCAATATGTTTAAATGGCAAACTCCCAATAATCATCATCATGTATATTATGGTGAATTTTATTTCGCATTATTCTTAGGAAGTATATCTTAAGTATATCTAATTTAACCTATTTGAACCATGTCAGCAGCATTTTGCTTTGCTTGCAGGTGTCGTGTTAAGCATTATTGATGTGTGACTCCTCACTTAATATATATTAAAATGTAAAGATTGCATATACCCATACACATTTGCCAATAATGCAGCATTGAGTTCATTTAACCGATCCGTATTCACCAATCACTTGTTAGATTTAAGTCTAAAAAATATTCTTGAAACTGTTATGTTCTAATCCTACTTGAAAGTGAAGTCTAGCATGGAAGTTGGCATCTATAAAAATAATTCTTCTAAAGGAATGAGATGTTCCTGATACAAGTACAGTATTTAGCCAGTATATATACACATTTGAGTCGTGTTCTGAGAAAACTCTGCATACTGCATGTGCGTACGCACAGGCTTATCAGGGACGACACTTTCCACCTCAACTTGATTTTCGGTAAGGAGGGACTTCCTTGAAACAAAAAAAAACATAAAAGCGGAAAGTGTCGTCCTGATTAGCCTGTGCGGGCTGCACATGCATTACGCCAAGTTTATTCAGAACGCGGCTGATATATACGGAGTATTACGCTAGTCAATTGTTCCAAGAGTTTGTATCACTCGAGTGGCTTGTGTGATGACGTATCACACGAGAGGCGGAGCCTCGAATGTGATGCGAACTAGCACAAGCCACGAGAGTGATACAAACTCTTGGAACAATTTACTAGCGTAATAAATATCTTTTATTATATACAACAACTAACGAAAACAGTTAACAATTGTATTTTTTACTTTAACAAAACTTACAAAACAATGGCATAAACGGTACGCCGTAGTTTATTTAAGACGCGAATGAATACAGTTTATGTAAATTAACGTGTAAACATTCGAACCGGAAAAACACAGGTTTCCGACACGCTTACCTTAATGCCATCGTTAATCCATTGTTTATAACAATGAAGTTGACAACTTTAAATTTTAATCCGATGTTTATAACAAAAACGTTGAAACGATATGCACTTCCACTTCTATCTTCCATGTCTTTATCGAAACTTAGTTTAAACCACACTATTTTATTGTATTCCTATCGAAATATACATTTATGCATGATAAACACACACTCCAAAATACGTTTTGAATTCGTTCTAAGTTTTTAACAAATAGTTAACTGTTAAAAAACACCATGTCCTTAAATTCCAGAGTTTAGATAAAACCATTGTGTTTCGTCACAAAAATGACGTCACACGATGTACTACGTAGTATATTTCGTAATATAAACTATTTATTTTTTCGGTGCGCGTAATATGACGTCCTTAAATGGGTCGAAGTAGTCCGGCTTGTATGGTAATACGGAACTGGAAACAGCGAGTAGCGTAATACGGGATTTTTTATTTCAACGATTGATACAACCTGTATTTTGTAAAGTGCATTTGTCGCATAATTGGTGTATTTCATGTATATTCCTTGTTCGGTGTAACTGAATACATAATATCTGTCTTCATGAAGAAATGCATAAATGGGCATCATATGTCATCGTCAAATTAGACGAGAAAAATGCACCAAGTTATTGCCCATGGCTGGGTTCACTAATTAGTTATGTCTATGGTAAGCACATGCAGCACTGTTAATTTGTGTATATTTTCATGTTAAATGACAGGTGAACTTTCATATATGCAGTTAAACAAACGTGGTCTCGCTTAATTATTGGCATATATATGCACAAAATATGTAAGTCACACATAAAGCCATCCCGTATCAGGTAATTCAACTCATGTTAAAGTCAATCATCCAGACAGCCGTCACCCAATTTATTTGTCCATTATTGTATAAATTGGCATCTGCGTTGTATGAAGAAGAGCTAGTTTGACAATCGAGTAGAGAAGTCACGCTTTCTTGACGTGGTGGCCAATAGGCCGCCGCGCTGTAAAATTGTACTTCATGAACATTAGAAGCGTTGTGTTAGAAATTATTTAACAGAAATAAATCTCGATGAAAACAGAAATGAACTTTAGTTGTTACTGTGTTTTATCAAGGAACAATGTGTAATTACGTGACACGGTGTCGCATAATTGGTGTATTTCATGTATATTCCTTGTTCGGTGTAACTGAATACATAATATCTGTCTTCATGAAGAAATGCATAAATGGGCATCATATGTCATCGTCAAATTAGACGAGAAAAATGCACCAAGTTATTGCCCATGGCTGGGTTCACTAATTAGTTATGTCTATGGTAAGCACATGCAGCACTGTTAATTTGTGTATATTTTCATGTTAAATGACAGGTGAACTTTCATATATGCAGTTAAACAAACGTGGTCTCGCTTAATTATTGGCATATATATGCACAAAATATGTAAGTCACACATAAAGCCATCCCGTATCAGGTAATTCAACTCATGTTAAAGTCAATCATCCAGACAGCCGTCACCCAATTTATTTGTCCATTATTGTATAAATTGGCATCTGCGTTGTATGAAGAAGAGCTAGTTTGACAATCGAGTAGAGAAGTCACGCTTTCTTGACGTGGTGGCCAATAGGCCGCCGCGCTGTAAAATTGTACTTCATGAACATTAGAAGCGTTGTGTTAGAAATTATTTAACAGAAATAAATCTCGATGAAAACAGAAATGAACTTTAGTTGTTACTGTGTTTTATCAAGGAACAATGTGTAATTACGTGACACGGTGTCGCATAATTGGTGTATTTCATGTATATTCCTTGTTCGGTGTTACTGAATACATAATATCTGTCTTCATGAAGAAATGCATAAATGGGCATCATATGTCATCGTCAAATTAGACGAGAAAAATGCACCAAGTTATTGCCCATGGCTGGGTTCACTAATTAGTTATGTCTATGGTAAGCACATGCAGCACTGTTAATTTGTGTATATTTTCATGTTAAATGACAGGTGAACTTTCATATATGCAGTTAAACAAACGTGGTCTCGCTTAATTATTGGCATATATATGCACAAGATATGTAAGTCACACATAAAGCCATCCCGTATCAGGTAATTCAACTCATGTTAAAGTCAATCATCCAGACAGCCGTCACCCAATTTATTTGTCCATTATTGTATAAATTGGCATCTGCGTTGTATGAAGAAGAGCTAGTTTGACAATCGAGTAGAGAAGTCACGCTTTCTTGACGTGGCGGCCAATAGGCCGCCGCGCTGTAAAATTGTACTTCATGAACATTAGAAGCGTTGTGTTAGAAATTATTTAACAGAAATAAATCTCGATGAAAACAGAAATGAACTTTAGTTGTTACTGTGTATTATCAAGGAACAATGTGTAATTACGTGACACATTAAACAGGTATATAATAAAAACACTTCCACCTCAGCCACACTCCATCCCTAAGTTAAAAGGGTTTTGTAAAATGGCACTTCCGTACAGGGGATGCACTTTGTGGTATAATTTACCACATACTATAGAGACTCTGCAACATATAATAAATTCAAGTTCAGTGCTAAGCAATATTATATAAATCTGCTTAAATATATTTTTCGAGTATATATATATATATATATATATATATATATATATATATATATATATATATATATATATATATATATATATATATACTCATACTGGGTAACATATTGGGTCTCTAACATTGTTCCACATTGTTGGGTACTTCTCTTTCCCATGCTAGTATCCAACTGAAAAATAGAGTGTTTAATGCGATTTACCTTAAATAACATATGTATAATTCAAAACTTAATATATCTAGTTATTTCTTCAGACAAATTACGTTTGTATTTTTTTTACCTTAAACCTCATATCTGGGTCCCAATGACCCAGTATTTTTTTATATATGTATACTCTGTAATACTTGATACTGTCATACCGGCTCCCTGGGATAATATCACTTGAAATACGAAACATTGTTTGCTAAAAAATGCGTTGGCCTTGAGCATAGTTATATCTTGCGACACTCGAATTAGAATTGTGGTTAGATCTGCTCGACCTCAAACGTGATTAATTAAATCCTCACGCTCTGTCTGGTTGCCTTGCATGATACATTTTATTACATTTTGAGTTGAATTCATTTTACAGACGGATTGCCACAAAGGTGAACTAAATATGTGTCTAATGTTCTATTAATATTTTTGGAATTTGTGCATTATTTGACTACGTATCGTGTCATTTTCACCTGTTGCGTGATTCTGTAGTCGCCGGAACTTTTAAAAGCACGGAGTCCTTGGAAAAACAATTAAGATAACGTAGGATAGAATCATCCCTGAAGAAATCATTGACTTTTATTACACTGGTGTCCGTGTGATGCACGCAACTTTTAATCAACAGTTGTCGCTATAACAGTTTCATTGCAAAGATACGTAAACGTAAAGCAGTTGCGGATCGTTAATGGTAAAAAGATATGACACCCGAAAACGATAATTAATAGGATTACACAAATTAAATAAGCAATAGAAGTCAAACGAATATTTAAACTTTATAAGAATAAACATTTACTTGTTGTGTTTCAAACTGACGTGATGTCACCCTGGCGTAACACGAGTATTAGTGTTTTTTTTTTTATAATAGCTTCAAACAGGATTTCAAAGATAATGACTAAGACACGCAGCGATTCCTAGTACAGAAGAGTTCCGCTATTAAGACCACCTTGAACTCTTTAAAATCATGCAGTTTTTTCTAAATTTTATGGTCCCAAAGTATTCAATAAAGAGCAAAAAACTTTTTCAATTATTAAGTCAGATTCGCTATTAAGACCAAGCTGAAAGTTGCGGAATTTTACTGTAGTTTTATGTTCCTTCGTAGCAAATGATCCTGTCATCGATATACGGTCTCAGCCCTCATATCCAACAGAAGATTTTAGGAGAAAATGTAAAATTATAAAGGTCATAAATATTGAATAGGGACTTGTAAAATCGGTCCTTTAAATTGCATTATTGTTTCGCGTGAATGGACCTATAAACATGGTTTTAACGAGTTAAAAGGAAGGTATTTCGATAACAAATCCTGTTTTGTCTTCTTAAATAAAACTACTATTGAATGTGATACATAACCCATCACAGTATCCAACAGACGGACGAAAAGATTTGAGTATAGCCTATACCACTTGCGACTGGGTATAATACATAAACACTAAAATGATTCCTGTCAACTGTATAGTTATTTCATTTTCATTTTGCAAATGTCTCTAAAAATATTTGTATTTGCTCAATCATGGCAGTGTCGTTCATTCATATAACACATGACAAAATAGTATAACAACAAGATAATATATGTGGAAATTCGTTTTATTATGAAACTAATTAATCTTGCAAAAACAACAACAACACACTTAATACTATTGAAACTAGAGCTTTGTCACAGATGTGACGTATACCCCAACATGCTGCATTTACACAGAATAGTTTGCATGCTGTCTAACAAAACAAGAGAAGCTAATTTATGGCAATTTTTAATAGTTATTATGCCATTATCATTTATGGCCATTTTGACCTTTGAACACTTAAATTCTTTCGCATGACACGCCGTCCAATGACTGTGAACAAAAATTGTGTACAGAGTCATTTTAAAATCTTACAATGAATGACATAGTTATGGCCCGGACAAGCTCATTTATGGCCATTTTTGACTTTTGAACTCAAAGTGTAACCTTGACCTTGGAGATATCGACGTAATTTTTTCGCATGACACACCGTCCAATGATTGTGAACAAATGTGCCGAATAATTTTAAAATCTCACAAGGAACGACATAATTATGGCCCGGGCAAGCTCATTTGTGGCCATTTTAAACCTTTGAACTTCAAGTGTGATCTTGACGTTGCAGATATCAACATAATTCTTTCGCGCGACACACCGTCCAATGATGGTGAACGAATGTGCCAAATGATTTTAAAATCTCACAAGGAACAATATAGTAATGGCCCGGACAAGCTCATTTATGGCCCTTTTTTTACTTTGAACTCAAAGTAAGACCTTTAAGTTGCAGATATCAACGTAATTCTTTCGCGCAACACACCATCCAATGATGGTGAACAAATGTGTCAAATAATTTTAAAATCACACAATGAAAAACATAGTTATGGCCCTAACGAGCATTTTACCTTTGAACTCAAAGTGTGACCTTGACCTTTGAGATACTGACGTTATTATTTCGCACGTGACTGTCCATTTATTGTTAACAAATGTACCAAATCATTTTTAAATCTAACGGAAAATGACATAGTTATGGTCAGGACAAACTTTCGGTTAAAAACGCACTAAGTGACCCAGTGACCTAGTTTTTGACCCGGCATGACCCATATTAAAACTTGACCTAGACATTATCTAGATACAACTTCTGACCATGTTTGATGAAGATCGGATGAAATTTTGGGACAGACCGACGGACGGACAGACCGACAAAGTGACTCCTATATAGCTTCATTACCAATTGGTAATTGGGGTATAATAAAACACACAACATGTAGTTATATGAAGTTGGACTGAACAAAGTCCACACTATACATGATGAAAAGTTATAAAGCAAGCTTGCATAAGTATGTAACATCGTTCCATAGGTGGGTGGTGGGGATGGTATGCGTAAATAAAACTCTGAAAATTTGCGTGCAATGTCGCTTGTTTATTGATCGAAAGTGATCATCAACCCCAAGTGGATAAAGTGGCGGAAAGTTGCGCCAAAAAGGAACAAGTTACATTAATTACCGGAAAGATAACTGATTGATAGAACATATATAAACGAGCAAATATAAACAACTTAATATCCTTTCAGTACATAAATTATGGTTTTATATTTGCTCTATCATGGCAGTGTCGTTTATTCATATAACACATGACAAAATATTATTAATAAAACACAAAACATGTAGTTATATTAAGTTGGACAGAACAAAGTCCACACCACCGGTCCAACCAAACTGCCAAGATAGAGCGAAACTGACATGAATATGTAATACAAGTAGCCGATGTTACAAATTGACAAAAAAAAAAATGGATTTTAAAATGAAAGCCTAACAAAATCGTTAACATTTGTTCATGTTATCATGTAATAGACACACCCGACCCCAATGTCTATTGCTTGGAATGAAGACATAAAATAAACATTAATGTGAAAGTATTTTTAAAGCATCTAGCAGAATACCAGATGGGAAATAATGCACACAGTAAAAGGCTAGTAATGAGATATAACATATATGTACATATCACTTCAATAGATTATTATTTGATACACCTCATTGTCGAATTCCTTATATGAATTATTGAAGTTAAAACAGTTGGTTTTCAAGCAAACAAATAATAAGCAACCATTAATACTTAATACATAATATAAAGCAAACAAGAAACATATATATGTATATATAGTGAACAATACCATTGTATATGTAATCACATGATATTTGGTGCCAACTTGTAACTCAACATGATTGAAAGGATGATTGTGTAATGCTCAATACAGGTATTATATAAGAGATAAATAGTGACAAATGCATGACAAACAAATACTTGGAGACAGTAGTAACAATCGAATAAGTCTGAATCGCTAAACACACCCCAATGTCTGTAAGTTGCAGTACAATCTAAATGATTATCATGAAAATAAAAACTGATATAACAAAAATTAATAACATACACAAAAATAGACTGAGCCTACAAACACACCCAATATTTACTCAGAAAAATGTCTGAATTGACATAAATTTGGACAAAAAACATGCATTACCCTGGATTTGACGCATGATTGCAAACGACAGTCTTACTTACTTAGATAATTCTGAAAATTACAAGTTGCCACCAAACTACATGTTTAAATCAGATATGCAATGTCATGTCCTTACCAAATTGTACTGGAACTGTTTTCACTTCCAGTTTGCTAACAGCCTTTAAATATAAACTAAACACTAGAAAAGAATATTTTATGAGATTAAAGTGCACTTAGAAAATTAAAGTGATTTCTTTTGAAAACCAATAGACACAAGATATGTGTTTGTCAGATACACAATGCCCTTTACTGCGCCGCTTAGAAAAAAAAATCGAAACCTACACGCAAATATATTATTGGTGACAACGTTAAGATATTTCAAACATGAAAAGCCGTGGCACGAATTTAGGTGACCAACTGGTGACCGCAAACAAACAAATGTTGACAAAGTGTAACAGGAAGTTGGCCATCTTGAAACTCCACATGTGCTGACTACTGACTTTACAATTAAGCATGAATGTTGAAATTATAATCATTTAAGTTTTTATAGTACTCTTAGCTGTGTTTACAGCTGTTGTTTGTGTTGAATTATTATTTTTATAGATTGATTGACCGTTATTTGCATGTATGGGATCGTTTTTATGGTTATCATTGGATGTATAACCAGGACCCACAATGACTATGAGGTAAACCGTCCATTTATGTTAGCTTGTATTGTATAATACATATACAGTCAAGTTACCATTACCGGATCAGTAGCGAAATAATGTTGTTCTGGTGAAAAGCAATAAATGTTTAGAGACTTCTTTTACACCAGTTCGGGGGCATAAAAATTAAAACATATTAAAATTATACAATCTTCATTACACTGATCGACAACATTAAAACATTTAAAACTCGTACAATTTGCATACAATTCTAAGCTTGATATCTCAAAAAAAATGTATCCACAACATTGAAATATATTAAGAATCATACAATCTGCATTATATTTAAAGCTCAATATCTTATAAAACTGATTGAAAAAACTGAAACATGTTACAAATCTTTTAATCTACAAAAAATGTAAAACTTCATATTTCAAAATTCAACTGACAGCATTGACATATATTTAGAATCATGCAAAGTTAAAGTGTTCAAATGTCAACTTGAAATGAGTCCCAAGGACACAGACTCCAGTGAAACACTGGTAAGGGACTAACAAGGTAGTAACAACAAGGGCTGTTTGTAAAACATGCATGCCACCTATACGGGCTGTCAGTTGTAGTGGCAGCCAGTGTGTGTGGGGGGGGGAGGGGGTGTGGGTGGGAGTGGCGGTGGGATTGGGGGTGGGGTGGATGGGGGTGGGGGTGGAGATGGGTGGGGTGGGGGTGGGTGTTTGCGGGTGGGTGGTTGTGGTGTTGGTGTACGGAAACCATTTCACTGTGTTGAGTCATCGTGACTTTGACCTTTGCCCTAGTGACCTGAACATCAATAGGGGTCACCTTCGGGTCATGACCAATGTCCCCATGATGTTTCGTGAACCCAGGCCTAGGCGTTCTTGAGTTATCATCCAGAAATCATTTTCCTATTTCCAGTCACTGTGACCTTGACCTGTAATCTTGACCTAGTGACCTCAAAATCAATAGGGGTCATCTACCATTCATGACCAATGTCCCTATGAAGTTTCATGATCTCAGGCGTAAGTATTTTGAGTTATCATCCGGAAATCATTTTCCTATTTCCAGTAAACCATTTTACTGCTTAAGGTCACTGGGACCTTGACCTTTGACCTAGTGACCTGCATATCAATAGGGGTCATCTGCCGGTCATGATCAATGTCCCTATGAAATTTCATGATCCCAGGCGTAAGCGTTCTTGAGTTATCATCCGGAAATAATTTTCCTATTTCCAGTCACTGTGACCTTGACCTGTAACCTTTGACCTAGTGACCTCAAAATCAAAATTTTATATTTTGACTAGCTTTTGAAGTTAACCCATTTTAAAACTTAGCATGTCATTCACCCATGTTAACATTCAGACCATGTTTGAAATTAGGATTTTTTTAAGTGTGGACAAAGTTTTAACAAAATGAAGGACAAGATAATAACAAAACGCTCGTAGAATAAAAATGACTACATTTTTCCTTGCAACATGCATGTTCCATACAGACACTTGAAAAACAATTCAATAACAAGAATTCTAAAATATTCTAATCTTCAGTTTAACTAAAAATATATTTATCAACTCACTTGAAAAGTTTGACAACTGATCATCATCTTCACTGTCATTGACGGCACAACTGGAAAGCTCTGTAAATTGTAATACAGCTTGAAATATAATAAAAGTAGAAATGTGTCCAAAGGACACGGAAGCCCCCACTCCCCAGTTGACTAGAAACTGGCAACTCCTTATACACTGCACATTCATAGTACTTGAAATTTTCACCCTATATTACCAATGTAAGGAAAAGTTACAAAGGTGGCAACTTGGCAAACGAATATGCAAATGCAAATCTCAGCCTTTATGCACAACTACATACTAAGGCAAGTATTGTGAGTAAGTTTAGTGAAATTCTGTCCAGCGGTATAGGAGTTGCGTTGACAAGAATTTTCACCCTATTTAACTAATGTAAGCAAAAGTAACAAAGGGCTATAACTCGGCAAAGGAATATGCAAATGCAAATCCCAGCTTTAATGCACAACTACATACTTAGGCAAGTATTGTTAGCGAGTTTAGTGAATTTCTGTCCAGGTATAGGAGGAGTTGCGTTGAAAAAAAGTAATGTACGGATGGACGTACATACGGACAGGTGCAACACATAATGCCCGTTGCCATAAATGGGGCATAAAAAAACTAACTGTCCCAGTCTTCACAAAATTACTTGTGCTCTGTCAGAGCAAAGGTGGGACTGACTTGAATGTTTTGTCAGACCTGCTGAACTCCAATCAGACAAAACTATAACTTTTGCATTTATAGCATGTCTTGTTGCAAATAAATTGAAAGTTTCTCTGTTTTTGGTTCATAAAAAACATAGTTATTAAACCTAGAAATTAAAAATTAAATTACTAATTTCAAAGTGACGTGTTTGTGCGATTTATTTAAATTTATTCTTTTTTTGTTCAAAATCCAACATAATTGATTGATGCTAGAAAGCTCTTAAACACAGTCCCGGATCTGGTTTTAAAGCTTCAACGGTTTCTAGACTGATGCAAAAATGTCGACATTCCACTTGTACATTTTTGGGCCTTCAAATTCGAGTTTTCAGTCAGACTTGTTTATTTCAGCCAGTCATGTCTGTAGGTCTGACAGAGTTTCTTGAAGACTGCTGTCCTCAACTCTACCTTTACAATCTTTGTTTTTTTAGACAAGCTGTATATAATTTCTTAAGAAACACAATTTTCAAAATCTCATTGTTGTAGCAGAAATGTTTGAATTTTTTAAAATAACTGTGCGAAGACTGACATCAAAAACACAATAACATAGTCTTGAGCATAATAGGTTTTGTTTTCTTGGGTTTAAAAGCTGTTTGTATAAGTTTATCAATTACAACAGCTCGGCAGCTTATCTATTAATAAAAAGCATTATATTTGTGATAAAACCAGTATTAGGCATCTACCTCCAAAAGCAACTGCCTACTATCTCACTTGCAGTATGTTCGCATCCATGAGGAAATCAATCAGGGATGAAATGTCATTAGATCACAGTATTGGTCTTCTACAGCACATTACGACTTGGACTACAGAGCTATTAAGCTTAACACATGGCTCTGCGCGCCTATGAGTAAAGTAATAGGTCTAAAATATATACCTTCTTGATTTGATAGATTGAATCCAGAACTGGAACTAACTGGTTCAATCTCATGAAGGACATCTGGACTTTGGCAGTCTTCAACAGTCTTCAACAGTAACCTCATCAATGCCTGTACATATATATATATATATATATATATATATATATATATATATATATATATATATATATATATACATATATAGTCAATGTATAGTCAAAAGTTGGAACTTGTGTTTATTATCCATTAGTGGGTCTTACTGAAATCGTGATAAACTATATTTTGGGATTGGACTCCAGAGGTTTACTGTGGCATACATGTATATAGCCAACAGTTGGACAATGTCTTAAATCATTGATATGAGAGTTGATAACACGCCTATTTTTAAACATTTTCTAACAAACATGATTTTCAGTTGTTGATTTTTTTACAATACACATCCCTAAAAAAGAAGTCCCATTTTCTGATGCTATCTATAAGTGGGTCTTAGTAAATATATACAATAGTCAAAATATTTTACTTCATTGGGCTTTGATCACTAAACGATTACATTTATACCTTGAGGATTTGGCTGCCTCAATTCATAGCTCAGACTGGCTGGTTCATTATCTTCAGTGGCATCAGTTGACATGGACTCTGGAAGTACCGGTGTGAAACCTGTAGACTCCATATGATCAGTACAGTCATCACTGGCCTGTTGTATCACGAGAGGCTCTGACTCCTGTATGGATTCTGGACTGTGGGTGTCTCCAACAGTAGCCTCAATGCCTGTAAACATATAGTCAACAGTTGGGTCTCGTATGTCTTTTATCCATTGGTGGGTCTTGCTGAAATCTATAGAAACTATATATTGGCTTGGACAACAGAAAGTTTTGCTGTTATGTATTTATATAAAAATATAGTAAACAGTTGGGCCTTGTCATTATGTTCGATTGGTGGGTCTTAAATCTGCAGAAAAGTATATTGGGTATTATAACTGCAGTTTTGCTGTTGTGAATATTATTAGTTATTAATTTTTTGACGGTGTATATTGGTATCTACTCCTACAGTGCACATATGATCCCGAGGTGTTAGCTGAGGAGTTATATGTGCACTGGAGGGTTAGTTTAAAGAGTTTTAATTTATACCGTGAGGATTTGTCTTTTTTATGAATACAATTTTCAAAATCTCACTCGTTACAATACACCTCCCTAAAAAAACACCATTTTTTGATGCTGATCTATAAGTGGGTCATAATAAATATATATAATAGTAAAATACAATCTTTTACTTCATTGGGCCTGATCACTAAACAATTACATTTATACCTTAAGGATTTGGCTGCCTAAATTCTGGGCTCAGACTGGCTGGTTCTTTATCTTTAGTGGCATCAGTTGACATGGACTCTGGAAGTACCGGATTGAAACCTGTAGACTCCATATGAGCACTACAGTCAACACTGGCCTGTTGTATCATGAGAGGCTCTGACTCCTGTATAGATTCTGGACTGTGGGTGTCTTCAACAGTAGCCTCAATGTCTGTAAACATTAAAGTCAACAGTTGGGTCTTAAACACATCATTTAACACATCTTCAATTAAATCTTGTCAATACATCAATAACCTTTCGGTGTGTCTTACTTAAATCTTTTCGAAACAGATACTCTTACTAAGGTTTAATTTAAATTCATACCTTGCGGATTTGGCTGCCTCAATTGATTGCTCACACTGGCTGGGTCTTTATCTTCAGTGGCATCAGTTGACATGGACTCTGGAAGTACCGGAGTGAAACCTGTAGATTCCATATGATCAGTACAGTCAACACTGGCCTGTTGTATCATGAGAGGCACTGACTCCTGTATAAATTCTGGACTGTGGGTGTCTTCAGCAGTAGCCTCAATGCCTGTAAACATAAAAAGTCAACAGTTGGGTCTCGTATGTCTTTTATCCATTGGTGGGTCTTGCTGAAATCTATAGAAACTATATATTGGCTTGGACAACAGAAAGTTTTGCTTTTATGTATTTATAATAAAAATATAGTCAACAGTTGGGCCTTGTCATTATGTTCGATTGGTGGGTCTTACTGAAATCTGCAGAAAAGTATATTGGGTATTATAACTGCAGTTTTGCTGTTGTGTATATTATTATTTAAAAAAAAATACGGTGTATATTGGTTCCCCTACCCCGACAGTGCACATATGATGCCGATGTGTTAGCTGAGGGGTTATATGTGCACTGGAGGGGAAGATTGTAAAGAGTTTAAATTTATACCGCGAGGATTTGTCTTTTTTTATGAATACAATTTTCAAAATCTCACTCGTTACAATACACCTCCCTAAAAAAACACCATTTTCTGATGCTGATCTATAAATGGGTCATAGTAAATATATATAATAGTAAAATACAATCTTTTACTTCATTGGGCGTTGATCATAAACAATTAAATTTATACCTTGAGGACTTGGCTGCCTACATTCTGGGCTCAGACTGGCTGGTTCTTTATCTTCAGTGGCAGCAGTTGACATGGACTCTGGAAGTACCGGAGTGAAACCTGTAGACTCCAAATGAGCACCACAGTCAATACTGGCCTGTTGTACCATGAGAGGCTCTGACTCCTGTATAGATTCTGGGCTGTGGGTGTCTTCAACAGTAGCCTCAACGTCTGTAAACATTAAAGTCAACAGTTGGGTCTTAAACACATCATTTAACACATCTTCAATTTAATATTGTCAATACATCAATAACCTATCGGTGTGTTTTACTTAAATCTTTTCGAAACAGATAATCTTACTAAGATTTTATTTAAATTCATACCTTGCGGATTTGGCTGCCTCAATTAATTGCTCGGACTGGTTGGTTCTTTATCTTCAGTGGCATCAGTTGACATTGACTCTGGAAGTACCGGATTGAAACCTGTAGATTCCATATGATCAGTACAGTCAACACTGGCCTGTTGTATCATGAGAGGCTCTGACTCCTGTATAGATTTTGGACTGTGGGTGTCGTCTACAGTAGCCACAATGCCTGAAAACATATAAAGTCAACAGTTGGGTTTCGTATGTCTTTTATCCATTGGTGGGTCTTGCTGAAATCTTTAGAGACTATATATTGGCTTGGACAACAGAGAGTTTTGTTGTTATGTATTTATATAAACATATCGTAAACAGTTTGGCCTTGTCATTATGTTCGATTGGTGGGTCTTACTGAAATCTGCAGAAAAGTATATTGGGTATTATAACTGCAGTTTTGCTGTTGTGTATATTATTAGTTATAAAGTGTTTATTGACGGTGTATATTGGTTCCTCTACCCCGACAGTGCACATATGATCCCGAGGTGTTAGCTGAGGGTTTATATATATGCACTGGAGGGGTAGATTTTAAAGGGTTTAAATTTATACTGTGAGGATTTGTCTTTTTTTATGAATACAATTTTCAAAATCTCACTTGTTACAATACACCTCCCTAAAAAAACACCATTTTCTGATGCTGATCTATAAGTGGGTCATGGTAAATATATATAATAGTAAAGTACAATCTTTTACTTCATTGGGCTTTGATTACTAAACAATTACATTTATACCTTAAGGATTTGGCTGCCTTAATTCTGGACTCAGACTGGCTGGTTCTTTATCTTCAGTGGAATCAGTTGACATGTACTTTGCAAGTACAGGAGTGAAACCTGTAGACTCCACATGAGCACCACAGTCAACACTGGCCTGTTGTTTCATGAGAGACTCTGACTCCTGTATAGATTCTGGACTGTGGGTGTCTTCAACAGTAGCCTCAATGTCTGTAAACATTAAAGTCAACAGTTGGGTCTTAAACACATCATTTAACACATCTTCAATTTAATCTTGTCAATACTTCAATAACCTATAGGTGTGTCTTACTTTAATCTTTTCGAAACAGATAATCATACTAAGGTTTAATTTAAATTCATACCTTGAAGATTTGGCTGCCTCAATTCATTGCTCAGACTGGCTGGTTCTTTATCTTCAGTTGCATCAGTTGACATGGACTCCGGAAGTACCGGCGTGAAACCTGTAGATTCCATATGATCAGCACAGTCAACACTGGCCTGTTGTATCATGAGAGGCTCTGACTTCTGTATAGATTCTGGATTGTGGGTGTCTTCAACAGTAGCCTCAATGCCTGTAAACATATAAAGTCAACAGTTGGATCTCGTAAGTCTTTTATCCATTGGTTGGTCTTGCTATCCATTTAAATCTATAGAAAATATATATTGGCTAGGAAAACAGAAGGTTTTGCTATTATGTATATGTGACACAGTTCAGTAAAATGGGTGTGACAAAATTATATTGAGTTTTTAAAATGTTGTTAAAAGTTTGTTCTTTTTCTTTTCAGATACTAGTTATTTATATGTTTTATATGATCACATGAAAACTTGCTCAACAATATAATTTTCAAAGAGATGCGGTTTGGTCTCTAAAATACGTTTTTATTATATCAATGCATCTATTTTGACAATATCATTTTGCAAGATTTCTTTGTTGTTTATTCCTATACATGTAATATGGCCAATTTGTATTGTTACACGTTCTAAAACAATGAATTAGCATTGTGATTAAATTTGTGTAATGTTAGTCCGTTCGACGTAATCTTAAAAAATAATTGTTCAACGTCGCAAAATTATGCATGGCTTCACAACGTCTTTTTACGTTCACCAATAAGTTCCCTTTTTCTGAAACGCGCCACAAATATATAAATATATAGTCAACAGTTGTAAGAGTCGTATTATTGTTTAAATTAATAATTTCTCAGAAATATTATGGAACAAAAATATATAAAGCAATGAAAAATATAGGAATAGTACACCCTTAAGATGTGAATCGCCCGTGGCGAGTTAAATAACCGGCGGGTACATACAAAAATTTACGTTTGTGGCCCGCCAGACATGTACATTATTGAAGCCAATTGACAGTTTATAAAAAAAAAACGTTCGTTCCTCTTGATATTTGCAAATCTATTTTGCGAACAAATATCGGGTTGCCACAAATATCTTTCCGGAAACTGTAAAACAATGAAATTCGATTGGTTTAACAACACGCACCTGCTTGCGCACGTCATCGTTATTGTTTTGGACCGATGAATTTCGGTTATATTCAGTTCTTATCAACGGTTTCTCTAGAAATTAATCAAATAGATGCTCTTTGAATCGATTATTTCAATCAAGTAATACGCTTCTGTTTTATCAATGTCAACAAATTTCATTGTTGACATAGAGGCTATGCAGTATCTAAGGTATGTTGATGGGGCTTTGCCCGGTAAAGCACTTCCAAAAAAGAAAATTGACAATGATTTAGAGAAAAAGGAAGCCAAGAAACGGTACGAGGACACCAGAGAACGAACTTTTCAAGAAAACTGGTGTACTGATCAACTGCCTTTATTCTAGTGACTGATTAGATGTCATTGTTTTCACTACTACCGAAAGAAATATTCTGCTTTACTATGTGTAGCATTTAAGTGCTAAAATGTTGTGATTTGTTAATTTTTGGTTTAAAAAGTTCGGGCATGTAAAATAAATGTTGGGCATGTAAAATTTCTTAAGTAACTGGCTCGACTAGCATGTAACTTTTCAAAGCTAATTTCGAAGACTGCAAAACATAATTCTCCGATTATGAGTTTTAACCCTAATCCAGTGTTAACAAACAAGCATACATATAAATGCATAATTAACCAATGTATATTGTTAAAACCTTACAATAATTAACTAAAATTGTATTGGAATGGGTTAAATAATGTTGCAATGAGAGATAACATATGATAACAATTAACATGTGTTATAACCTGAACAATAATGTTTATACAAAGTATCTGATTTAAATTTGTAAATTTACTCAGATTAGTTAGTGTCGAACACTGTTAGATATTTGACATATTACGGAAAATTACTATGTTAAAAAGTCATCACAGTTGCATGTATGCATAATTGTTCCACCACCCTCGTCATCATTCCATCTTCGATCGAGTTTGTGATAAGTTTTTGGACTTGCCAAATACTGTGAACATGTAGCTGGATATATGCTTCAACTCATGGACCAGCTCTTTTTATGTACAAATGTGTTTACAGGTTTTAATTTTAGATATTCTTATCTGTTTTGTGAATTACGATCATCCATTTTTCTTGTTTATAACAGAGAGACAGCCGAGAATGAACAGAGAGGCAGCATTTTGACAGAGAGGCCACCGATATGCATCTACACCGTGTAACTGGCAATGTAACTTGGTCATTGTAAACGACAAAGTTCATGTTTCGACGGTTCAAATAGTGTGTAATATGCTCCCGGAGTGGTTTCGATCACTTTAATGCATGAATTTTGCCGCCAAAAAAAGGTATCACAAATAAATTTTGCCTGCGTTTAAAAATAAACTATGTGCTGAATCAGTAAGCAAAGGTAATTTTTAATCAAACTGGTGTAAAAGAAGTCTCTAAACATTTATTGCTTTTCACCAGAATTTTTTTATTTCGCTACTGATCCGGTAATGGTAACTTGACTGTATATATATTATACAATACAAGCTTACAGAGTTTTCGTTCACCGTCCATTCGGAATGCCTCGGTTCCAATGCACCTAATGTGTTATTGCGGTTCCCGTCGTACTATAATATACTGGTTCCCGTCGTACACAAAGTGTCAGGGGCAGGTAATCCAGACTACCGAAGTGTGCTAATGGGAGATATAGGCCTGACAATTCGAGTAAAATTACATATGCAAATTTGAATTTAAAGATAGTAATGAGGATGTTAAGCAGCCGTTTTATTAGTGGGTCTTCAACTGTCGGGTCAAAGGGCTCGATAATCGACTTTTGACCCGACAATCCACTTCAGACCCAACAATACGGAAGGTATATATACAGATTGACCCACCATTTTACCCAATTTGAAACTATATATATATAAAGGAACGCATGTATATATATATATATATATATATATATATATATATATATATATATATATATATATATATATATATATATATATATACGTTCCTTTTCATTTAAGATAATAATGGTATCGTTTTCTAGGTAAATTTATTGGGTCTTATTTCATTCAAGTTTGCAATAGTATTAAATAATGTAAAATGCAGTTGATTGATAAAAGTTTGGGTAGCGATTCGGATAAGGAAAGAACTCGGGTACAAGTTGTTCGGGTAAGATTTACAAGTAATTGCCCATGGTAATATTGTTGCACACGGCCTCTCTTTCTGTTTGTGCTACGTATTGTAGATGTGTTTCATCTTAGTTTTACCATTTTATTCCGTGATGAAGTCCCACATCGTATGTAATACAAGAAAGATTCAAGGACAGATAAGTCAGTGAATGCGTATTTCACAGTTCATATGTATTCCTGGCTGATTCTATAAAAAAAAATGTTCTTCAGCCATTATTAAATACATTTTTCGGATAATTTGATTTAAGAAGAACAATAACTTAAAATAAAATGTGTACCTTGTTTAAATTGTATTTCGTTACATGAATAGCGAGTATTTATATTAAACATAATACAGGTATTGCACATTTAATGATAAAAATAACTAAACGTGATTTATAATTTGCATTTTACTTGAGCAATGTTAGTTGCAAACTCTCTTTAATAACACATATTGTTTATTGACAAGGTGTCCATCGACTGCCAACAACATACCAAGCAATTTAATTATAAACTACAGGTTACACATGGTATAAGAATTGCTACAAGAAATCCAAGCAACAAACCATAATTGCCCAACAGTCCTCATCTAACCAGCAGCTAACGTACATGATATATATGTATATAGTATATATACATGACTGGGTATGGTGTTGGTAGTTGGTTGCAAAATTGCAATATTCTAGCAATGGCATATATTTGAAGCAGGTATACATAGGATAATGGGTCCTAAACACGAACACCGCTTGTCATAAGGCTGTTTTTGTGTGTTTTAGTATATCGGACGCTGTAATCGATGTTTAGATCCCATGTCACTGATGTTTTTTTTGTTGTTTCCGTTTAACTCTTAGACGAGTGATTGTGTTTGGCGTGTTGATTTTATTACCATTAATATTTAAGCAATGGAATGCATACCTTGTCATTATGGAACTATTGTAGGTCATCGCGTTAGTTGTCAGTTTAAACATATATATATATTCAGTTTTCAGACCTATTTCGAAAGAACTGTCATAAACAAGTAGAGTATTGAGATATGCGAGGGATTGTTCATAAGTTAAACGCCCGTATCCGTATACTTTCAAAATTAATCTTATAATTGGACATCTTGTATCACGTTAACGATGTTTTCAAAAGTCCACTCAAAATACAGTTCTTTATTATTTAAAATAAATTTTTCTTTAAAATCGATTATATCAAATGTTTTTGCATGCCCATTATTTAAGGCGATGTTCTAAAACGTGTTCGCAAATGTTTAAATGAAAGATGATTATGTTAAATATATTCTTATTAAATAAGTACAATTTTTCATGACAAAGAATATAAATAACGTAAACTGACAATTATTTGATAATATTGCTTTTTCAAGGAAACTAAGTTTATTTTTGGAATGTATAAACAAAGTTGACTTCGCAGTTTTAATTTAAATGGATTGCATCATAAACAAACATGTTTCAGCCTCAAAATGCATTATTAATACGCGTTCGTTTGATTTGAAAGCTATTTAGAATCTAAATCTTATTGAGTTTAATATTTAGTCTTTTTCATTGTAGTACAAGGTTATTTTTTCACATTCATGACCTACTTTTAATTCAATGCTAAAACATTATTAAGAATTTTACTATATCCTCAATAAATCTTAAAAAAGTTGTTTAAGTATTAAGCTATATGATGGTATATATGTGTAACTTGTTACAAAAGACGAGGTATAGTTGATACTTCTTTATGTCAATTGAGTTACACTGGAATTAAATTGAGGCGTATTCTTAATTATTCTCCTATATTGTCGTTTGATTTTAATTGTGATTCTAGAATATTGACAGCATTGGCAGTTTCAAGGTGGTGACCCTAGTTGATTAATTGGTTTTGGTATGCGACTGGGTTGTTGCATTTTGTCTAAAGTTATGGTATCTTTTAATGAGACTCTTATTATCATAATTAAAATGATCCCCCGCTGTTTAAACTGGATATTTAATGTGTTTATATTTTGATGACTGTACGTTGTACCTCTCTGGGTTAGGGAACTCTTTTGATAGAAAGACAATGGCTTTTGAGTTTAAGCGAGCGCTGCTATAGATTGTTTTGGCGTCTACAAATGTGCTGGTGCACGACTAAGTGCTACTTTTGTGGTAGCCAAGAGCAGCGTCTGGAGCATATTAAAGAGGGTGTTCACGTTTAACGTACATAAGCCCTCATAAGTTTTCTGCCTATCCGTATTCCCTGCTCAGTACTCAAATACAAAGGCATCGGATTTTTATGTTTCAGAGCTGTTCGTACCATTGATTCGTGTGCAGCGCTTATTTTGAATTCTTGCACATTGATATGTTTTCCATCTCAGTTCGGACGTTTGTCCTTAATGTGTCGTTTGTTTATATCTTTGGGACTTTTATGTATGCGTCCCATTCTAGTAACCGTCATACTAGTCATATATTACTATTGTTAAAACACCCTCGTTTATTAAATTTGAATGACAGTAAATGTATTGCCATGTCGTTTTGTAGTAAACATTACACATTTGTTCAAATAGTCCATGAAGTAAAACACTTCCTGTACCCTTGACACAATACCCGTATATGTTAAATATAATTAAATTACTGAACATTCGACATACTTTTAAAGTGATATATTAACCTGCATTGAACTTCATTCTTCATTTACTAGGTACAACTTTTTAACATGTAAAGCCATTAGTTGTAAGAATTACTCATTAATAACATACACCAATTTAGAAAACCTATAGATGTATTTTTATTCAAAGTTGCCAGGGTAATTTCTGACGTACTTTTTGAGTTAGCATAGTTCATATTTCATTTATTGCGGCGGACTGACATACGGTTGGATAAACAAAGGAAGTGATTGTCAGACAGACATTCAGAAACAGGTTTGATGATAACATATAATGTACTGTTTGAGTTATTTGTTTTGTTCTAAGTTGAGTTACTTGACCTGGCCTTTGACCTGTGATGAAAGAATGCATCGCGTGCATAATTATGACAATGCCCTTTATAGCTATACCTCGTTTCATCCAAGAAACCGGTCGAGGACTTATTACTGAATCACAGTCCTCCAAGCATAAGGCCTAGATTTACTCACATGTATTTATTACCTTGTTCTACCACAATTCAAATATTGCATTACATGGTTCATCAGACAGTTGCAACTATGTAGGTCTGGATTGCAACTAAAGTAGAAAAACGGTAAAAAAATGTATTCCCTGTTACTGCTCTTGATTTATAAATGTTGATGCTATGAAGTCATTTTTACATTTAAAATGATTTGGAACGCGGTGACCTCAGAGTGTATCATTTTTTGTGCTTGTGGCATATTTGTGTGTTGTATCCTAACTGTTTTTGCTGTATAGAACTGGCGATTAGCCCATTGTAATACATAAAGGAATAATAATGTTTCTAACGTAATGGCGCAGATGAAGTTTCATGATGTCAGCTGTATTTTATTGCGCATGTTGTGGTTGTTGTGTAACATGTGTGCAGTGTTGTTTCAATGTTATAAACAACAGATTATCATATAAGAAAATGTTTTTCGTTTGATAAACAAAACATTATGAAAGCGACCTTAGACATGTTATATCTTAAAAAATAAAGACCTAATTTGACGCATGTATAGGGACATTTCATAGTTTGATAACCGTCCTTGAAAGGCAAAAATAATATTCAGTTGAAATCCGCATAATTGGACAACTTATAACCAATCCAATATCTATTGTTAAATGTAGGGTCATTTTGGTCTTGAGATGAAAAAACGTTTAAACTCGGATCAACACGAATCTCATAACCGAATACAATCCACAATACACACAATATTGAATGTACCACGTGCCGAAATAGTGTGTGACGCAAGTAGCACAGCTATACCACAATTCTCTGAATTGTACAAGGTTGTTTGAGGAAGAAAATGACACCTTCAAATTCATTAAAATAATTACACTTTCATTTTTCTGTACGGGAACACATGTTTGTAGAAGGTTTACTGTTTAGTGTGCCTGACTTTAGCCTACAGATCTACTCTCATAGAACTTAATATTTACCACACAACTTAAATGCACATATGATAGTTTAGTTCGGAATTATGATGCACTTGTCATGTGACATTTGTCGCACTTTGGATATTCTAGTTGTATTGAATGTGTTAACAATATAACTATATACTTGTGTTTTATTTTTGGGTGAGTGTAAGGTTTGGCTAACTTTCTTAATACGTTACAAAACAGCAAATCAAGCTTGTTCAAATTGTACAGAAATCGTTTACAGTACCTTATGAGTACAGATGAAACGAGAAACAAAGTTGAAAATCGAATATTCTGTTTTTTAAAGTATTGAAATATTTGATCGCTTGGTATTTTAAAGATGTTAATAAGCTCGGAATGTTTGTAATATTTCATCTAATAACAAACACGCTTTACATATATATCATAAAAACGTTCAGCAATTTACATGAATATACAGAACAATCTTCTAAGATTCAACAACGATATACTCGTACAAACCATACAAGTCAACACAGACCAACTACATCATGGGATTTGGTATACGAAGTCTTCTGTGGTGTTTATAAATTACTCACATACAACTATGACATTCTTTTGACGCGCAGGCATAAGATGGATGAAATGCAGTTGTTGAATTGCCGACATTTTCAAACTTAAATTTTTAAAAAGAGTAACGAAAGTTGCAAAAAAGCATACTGAGTTGAACTAAATTGTGGTCTATGCGCTCGACAACAGACCGCGGTTTACACTTATATGGGATTCTAAGTTACAACTAACTGTCATTACGAAAACGCAACAATTTGATTAAAAAACACGATTTTGACACCTATCCGGTGTACTTGAGATCCGTAGGCGGCACAGGGCTTTGGTTGTTAGAGACTGATAGATGAAATGTATGGACTTTGAACGCTTATAAAAAACAAACGGATACTCGAATAGCAAAATATTAGTCGTCTTCATAAAAATCACATGACACTAACGTGTCTAATATCATAATCCATTTTCCCCAGAAGTACCATGTGCGGTTATAAATAAGTAATACACGTTCAGTGACCGTTATGCATACACGACGTATATCTACGTCCACGTTTCGCGAGCCTCGTTTGCCATTCATCGCTTGTTTTGTTTTATTTCCTCGTTCCTGGGAAAGTTAAAGTTGTGGTGCTCTGGGAAGCATATGGCCATTGAGTAGTATAACTGAAATTTAATTAAAACGTGTTCTCATTTATTTTCTTATACTACAAAGGATCTCCGGATGCTGCAACTTGATATTAAATGTGTTTATATTTTGTTGACTGTATGGTGTACCTCTCTCGGTTGGGGAACTCTTTTGATAGAAAGACAATAGCTATTGAGTTTAAGCGAGCGCTGCTATATATTGATTTGGAGTCTTCAAATGTGCTGATGCACGAATAAGTGATACTTTTGTGGTAGCCAAAGCAACTTCGGGGAAATATTAAGCAGGGTGTTCAAGCGTATATAGATTCTTTGATAAGTTTGCCGCTATGTGTATACCATGTTCAAATACAAAGGCATCGGATTCGTAAGTTGTAGAGCTGTTTGTGCCTATATGAATGACATTGATTCGTGTGCAGTGCTTCTTTTGAATTATTGCATATTTATATGTTTTCCATCTCAATTCGGCCGTTGTTCCTTATTGTTTAGTTAGTTTCTATCTTTCAGCTTGTTGATGTATGGCGTTTCGTTCGTGTAACAGTCATCCTAGCCATATATTGATATTGTTAATACATCCTCGGTTATAAAATGTGAATGACAGTAAATGTATTGTCATATCGTCTTAAAGTTAACCTTTCACATTTTTCCAAAAAGTCCACGGTGTAAAAAGCTTCCTGCGCCATTGACTTAATACCTATGTCGTATGTAAGTTTAATTCTGTTACACTTATGTAAAATAGTGTTGTATGGTTCTCTATTGTACATATACATTAATGACGGGACATCCGACACACTTTGAAAGTGAATACTATCCTGCATTGCACTTCATTCTGCACTTAATCGTTACAACTGCGTAACATATAAAGCAATTGTTTTATAGCATAATTCGTGAATGAATATTCGAGTATGCTTTAAGCATCTCATATGTATTTATTCAATTTGTATGCACAAAAATATGTATAATGTGTTCTATATGTTTGACATGAATACAACGGCGCCACCGTTTGACATTGAAGCCATGCATAGTACCACATAGCCTACGTACACAACAAATACTGTCGTATCTTAAACGGGCGATGTCATCGACACACATTGTCATTGAAACATAGACATAAGTACATTTCCATTAAGGTTCTTCTTGAAACACAACACTCTTGAGAAGTATTTATTGAAATAAAACATCTTATACATTAGTATATTTAATATGTAAATAATAACACGCACAATCGGTGTATTTACATTATTTAGATACAGACACAGCGATTCGACCTCACGTAAATTTCGAATAAAACAATTCATACATTTTCCCCACACATTTATATAGTTATTAAATAGTAAACATCAATATCAAAGATATAACACATACACAGTTCAAACATAAAATTGACATTTCATTGAGTGTAAACGTGTTAGTGTTTTTTAAACTTTGTATTGTTATTCTAATCTTAATTTCATGAATACAACATGTAAGCAAAAGAATGGTTAAAGACACCGTTCACATTTGAATTTCGTCTGAATGAAAATCACAAAATGCAATTGTAAATACAACGGCGTTACGCAAATGTGAGTCACCCTTGACAAGAGTCAATACAAGTACAAAGTAACACATTACTCTATTGTATCCACTTTTTTCATAAAGCCGTGTGGACATGCAAATTAAAAAATAATAATTTGTAAAACAATACATTTCAAAGTATTACAATTCACTAATGAACCGAATAGAAAAAAACATTAACATAACCTAGAAAGCGCTTAAATGTAGCATGCACATTGCATTGCTATTATGCCGTTTATCAGTATAAGTGAAACTTCGATCAAACGTCAAATAAAAACAATACAAGAACTGGAGAAACATAGAAACTTAATCATATGGGGTGATTTAAAATGCATAAAAAGTGTTTGTGTTATAACACAAATGTATGGATAAAAACACACAATATTTCAACAAAATAATCTAAGAACTTTAATCTCTGTATTAATACATGTATAATGTTAAAACATACACGTATGCACGGATACTATTTCATACCGAAAAATTTCGTCCAATGTCAGTTCAAACAGTTTATTTAAATATTTGTTGCTTCTCAACATTCGGCTTTAGAATAACTAATCAGGTTTTCATCAACATATAATTATATTGTGATTACTATTACTACTGATTAATATAGGAACTTGACAATGTTCATGTTAACAATTGTTTACACAAATCACAACATAGACAAGACAAGAAAAATTATTTTGAAATAAAGGCCACCGGCCCAAACTACAATATACAGACATGTCATATTTACATGCATGAGTTGAGAATAGGTTTATGTTTATACTTTTCGCATTTAAAAATATATAAATTATACAATCGTCTTCAATATCAGATCATTGTTTGGTTTTTATTAGATAAATACAATCGATTTCTTCTCTGTTTCCACTACACTAAGAAAAAAGGTGAATATTATGTCTTCGTGAAATTTAGAACAATGAAAAAATACATGAAATTCGTTTTCAATGACACAGATTTAGACAATGTATACACTATATATGATCATGCTCGATACCAAGATGTGGTCCAGTTTCAATAAAAATACTTGTGGTTGGTACATCTGAACTTTGGAAATGATTTTCCATAGCAGAATGTTATTTTAAGCGAAAGATATTTTTCTGTTTCAAGCAATGATTTATGCATTCTATATGTTTCACATCTAGACGAGTCGAATATACACCCTGACCATTTTTGCGTATATCTATATTACATTCATTTAATATCCCTTAATAATGAAATCGCATAATGCCGGGTAGTATTCCTGGCCATCAGTGCATAACAACTTGATAATTGTTTAACAGTACTTAATAAGCCCGTTTGTAACGTAGCGTGTGTATGTTGCAGGTATTTAGAAATTAACATAACAGAGGTCAGTTCGCATTGGATATGCTATCAAATTTGAATAATTGATTATGCAAGTATGGTTTCATTTCTCCAATATAGTTCAATAATCGAAAACATCTGTTGATATGATTTCCCCAATGTAGTTCATGTAATGAACTTTAAATAATTGATCATAACATCTGTCTACTTCCTGCCTACATAGAGACGGAGCATTAGCAACCAATCAAAATTGTATAAGGCCGGATGTGTTATCTTTGCCTTCATAGGGGCGTTGCATTAGTTTTGTTATGACCAATCAAAATTGTACAAAGCCAGATTTGTTATCTCTGAATTTTCATTTTTGGGTAGAGAGAACGGTCCACGTTTAGCCAGTGACGAGAGAACTTGAACTTTCTTGACGTGGCGGCCATATTGGCCGCCGCGCTGTTAGATTGTATTTCACGAACATTAGCAAGCGTTGTATTAGAAAATGTTCAACAGAAATAAATCGCGATGAACATATAAACGAACTTTGTGTTTATTACTGTGAGTTCCCAACGAACAATGCTAACGAACAATATGATTAATTGCGTCACACGTTGTTATTCATTCTTTAATTCTGAGTGTGGGTTGAGTACGTTTAAAAACAAAATATATATAAAATGGTAGTATCAATAACTCATATACATTCGAATACAGTAAAAGCAAATGTTCAAGCACCCTGTGCTGTCATTGTATGCGGTGTGTAAAACATGTTAGTATTTGAGACCATCAACAAGTACCGTAGCATTTTATTATATCGGGTTTCAACGAATACGTCCCGGTATTGATTATACTTTCAGAATTCTTATCTAATTGTAAGGTATAGTTTACCTATGAATATATAAACGTATACGATAGATCCAATTAATTCCCCATGATTTGCTTTGATCAAGATAACACGACAAAACAGCTCTATGAAAGTATATTAAAATATATGAAGAATCAAAGGAGACGCTGCCAAATAAACGCATTCATCATCATTAGTAGTGGGACATGATGTACAACCGGATTCATGAGAGCTGGAAATCAAAGAAAAAGCACGTGAACTACGTTTCTAATATATATAAACATTGAATGATTGACTTGCTGATTTTAGCTGAATTCCAGTATATCGAGTTTCTGTCTTGCTTTAATAACGTTCATTAACAATCGATTTTAAAAGACCATACACAAGCATTGTTATTTTGTCAATGCAAAACTTATAAAGAAAATGCCGAAGACGATCGCACTAATTTATAAAATCTGCAGTCGAAACCTTAAAAAATCTAATTTATTTTCACCAACATTGTGTCGGCAGGATGTGAGCCCTTATGACCTATACATTACACACTATAATTAAAAACTGATGACTTGGTTAAACTTTTAATTAAATGTGTGCACTATTTAAGATAGCAACTTGATATTTGGCATGCATGTGTTTCTCATAGAGCTGCACATTTTCAATGATGAAAGGTCAAGGTCATACTTCAAGGTCAAAGGTCAAATTTATGGGTTCAAAGCGGCGTCTCTTGTTTCTTCATAACTCATAAATAAAAATATTCTTTATTTTTAATTTCCTTAAAAAAATTAAATGTGCTATCCATACAACAAGTAATAAATTTGGGAAGAGGACAACGACAACGGGCGAGGCATGGTATAGGGGTGATAACCCTGGGTAATGGTTAGGATTATGGTTAAGGTTAGGGGTTAGGTTAGGGTTAAGGTAAGGGTTAAGGCTAACCCTAACCAAAACCCGATCCCTAACCCTACCTCATACCCTAACCCTCTAACCCCCTCCCATGCGCATCACAATACCATGCCTCGCTCGTTGTCGTTGTCCTCTTCCCTCAAACAAATCGTACTGTTGACTGTAGCCTAAATTTTCTATATCGCACCATGTCAACAAGGGGAATCACTCTAATACTTCAAACAAAGAGCTAAAAATGGACTGCTCAAAACAATTTCGAATACATTTTATTCTTCTTCTAATCTACCCTCAAGATTTTAATATCTTTTAAAGCCTCTATCAGATCTGCTTCGAAATGCAAATACAGATTTCAAGTAGACTACAGTACATGTATGTCATCCATGTTATATTACAACTTTCAATTTCACCTCATTTTCAGATTCTGCACAATCGCTTATCAATGTTATTTGGCTCAATAATAATATCATGTATTTCGGGTTGAAGGGACGCCAAGAACGTATAAATATGATGTGGGTTGATTTGGAGATGGGCAACTTTACAGATGGAACTAGATACGTGTACTACACGGAGGGAGCCACAAATACTAGGAAAGGCATCAACACAGATCACAGGATGTTCATACCAAGATATTTGAAGAACCAGTACGTATCTTTTTTTAAGTAAAAATCAAATCAAATTATCAAAATATGCTTAACTGGGAGATTACAATGCGCATGTCAAGCAAGATCCTGTTCGGGGCTATGCGGGGGAAACAGCCAAACGGGACAAAGGGCTGAAGCGAGCATGGCTGCATGCATCCCAAATAGTTAATTTAAAAAAAAATTGAACCAGAATTTAAACATGCAGTAAAATAAGACATTATAAAAATTGCATTAGATTATTGAATGTGTATGGAGAAATATATATGGACTCGTTCTTTCGCGGAAAAATTGTGATCCCTACGGTCGTGCAATATTTTCGGTTCAGAAGTTAAGAACTCGTGCATATTTCTCCATATTCAGGTTATTGCATGTATGGTCGTGCAATATTTTCGCTTCAGAACTTGTGCATATTTCTCCATATACGTTCATATAATGCCACACCAAATTAATTGGGAAGAGGGCAACGAGCGAGGCATAGGATCGGGTTTGGGTTAGGGTTAGCCTTACAGTACAGCTCACGCAAAATCAACAAAGTCCGCGGCTATGCCGCGGACAGATTGTTTTGTTTTCGAAGTTTCTCCGCATCCACAACGAGTATTCACTCGGCATGCCGCCGGAGCACTCGGCGATAATTCGCGGAGTGACGCCGCGTCTGTTTCTGCCTCGGCATCGATCCGCCTTATCACGCCGAGTTTAATACGCGGCGATTCGCCGAAACGAACTATTTACAAATCTTGTATGAATATTATAACAAATGTTAAATAATGTTCAAATTAACGAATATTAAAAACAGATACAAATAATACCCTGATATATTAAGTTTTTCGCTTGCAAAGAACTAAGGTTAAGAGCAGGTTTTTCAAGTCGGTCTGCTCTTAACTACGCTAAGAACGATGACCACCGCATCTGCCTGTGCACACTGATTAGCCAGTTTAAACTTCACCATTGGTACACTGCAGACAGTAAGAGTTAGTGTTTGTATGTAATCGAAAGTGTTCAACAGCTTGTGCAACGACATTGGCCAGTTTGTCATTGATATCTGTAATATTTGCTGCTTTCAGGGAAAACGGGACTTAATGCATGTCAAATAAGTGGTGTCCTTTGCACACTGATTAGCCTGTGCAAAGCGCACAAGATAATCATGGACGACACTTTCTGATTGTATGGGGGTTTTCGTTAAAAGACAGTCTCTGGTACTGGGATGGCAATTAATGCATATGCATTAAGCCCTGTTTTCTCAAAATGAAGCTTAAATTATCTTATTATTAATGATTTGAAAAAGAGGATAAAAGTGATAATAACTTCAAAGTAACCTCGCTAACAAGGCAAATAAACAAAATAACTTTTAAAGCAAATACGCAACCAATGAGTTCTACTTTTTTACCTTGTGGCATTTTAGTAAACATCTAAAAGGGACTTTTTTACAGTTTGTCATTAAATGCTTAATAATAATAAATGTAAACATTGGATCTTAAAAGCTCCATTAAAAAACAAGAACAAAAATAAAGAACCAAAAAAGTAACCCTCAAGTGGTCTCGAACCACTGACCCCTGGAATAAAAGTCTATCGTTCAGACCACTCGACCATCCGTGCTCATACAATGAGATAATGTATTTTATACTCTTTATAAGCAATCCTCATAGTGTGAACAAATATAAAGACAGCAACAGAACTCTCCAATTATTAAATCTTTTAATTTTGTCAATTTACCAAAATGTGAAAAGGTCCCTTTAATGTCTTCAGACTTGCAAATTGAATGAGTTTAATACACTGTCAGATATTATATCATGAATAACGTACATGTTTTGTGGTTGCCTGTTATCCTGGGGCCAGTAGATTTCAGCCCGGCAAATTCAATTTCAAAAGTTGGTTACAGTTGGGCTAAACAGCAGGGCAACTAGCTTTTTTAAAGCTTGAAACAACTTAATCCAATTAAACATAGAATACAAATTGGCGACTGTGGATCAATTAGGCATAGGAAATAATTGAATTCCGGCTCACAACAAGACATGATGCATTAAAGTCTGTCATGTCGGCAAAATTGTTGCTCAATATTTTAAAGAAAATGAATGAAGTATTAGATACACATTACATTTCACAACATGAACATGATTCTAGGCTTGTTATTCTTTAGCAAGGCAACCAAAATTCTAAAGATGGCTGCCAGTGCAGCAACCATCTGCGAAAAAAGACATATTGTTGTTGCTTTGTCTAAGTTATCTCTATAACATTAATATGAGGATAAACAGTGCACCCACATCTCAACCTGTTCTTTGCGACACACTCTTTATAAATTTGAATGGGTTGTGTGCATTTCAAACTTGCGGTATAAAAAGCTATAACATAATTTTGAAAACTAAGATTATGCAATAGCGAACATCTTCAGTGCCTTCAGCGATTTGATATAATGTTTTATTTGACCGTACGATTATTAAACCTTTAACATAACATATTTTTTATAAATCTTAAACTTGTAAAAATTCCGAAGTATGTATGTTATGTTCAAATACCCGTTATAATATAAAAATGAAGCTTGCACTCTGGTATATATTGTTGGGACGCTTTGGCCATCGTATGTATTACTAGTATGTATTTGTCTATTGTTGAAGATCGTGTACCGTAAACATGATGAACGGGAGGGCTTGTGCGCTTGATATTTCATTTATGTTAATACACCCAATATTTCTAAGACCCATGGCGAACACCTCATAAGTTTAAATTGTACTTGTGAAATCTGATACGGCTTTGGAAAATCCCGGTCTGTTGCAATCGATACCCCTGCAAAGCTTGTTTTTGTATATGATAAAATAGGTTTGCAAGTACGTCCTTTAATTTTTGGGCTTGCTGTTTTAAGATTTTGTGAAATGGGAAGAACATATTTGCAATGCCAATTATTTTCAATGAATTATCTAAGTCGGGCAGACAAAGCTGATATCTTATTAACTACTTTTATGTATTAAACTTCCGTGTGAAACACATAAGCTTCATATATATTTGTTATTCCAATTTTCGGAACTGGACATACCGATCGTTAAACTGATACTAGATTTGCACACTCTTAAATAAAGAAAAGAAAATTCCCCTACAAGCTGGCCATTATTTACGTTATTGATAATACACTTAAAGTTTATAGATGTGTATTTATATTATTTTCCTACGAGACATGGTTTACTGGGATATACACGTTCTAGGATGAGTTATTTTATTAAGTGCGATCAGTTATCATTTTCTGTTTGAAACAAGCATCATAAAATCGATTAATTGTATAATAGAAACACATAACATATTTGTATTATATATATTTATGGTTTTGAATTCATGTTGCATTTTATTATGTTTGTTTTTTTAATAAAAAAGTGTATATCATATGTACTGCAAATCACATTAAGTCTCGTTTTATTATCTACCATGTTGTACGTTATATAATCGTCTTTTCCATAAACTCATTATAAGTATTATAGATATGTGAATAATAAAGCACAAAAATATAGTACCACATATAAATGGGGGAAACACCTTCATATATTGGCAATACACCTCAATCGTTTTCTTATTTCATTCAAATGTGTAAGCTCTCTGTAACAGGCCTAGTTTTTTCCCCGCGGATCATATTACAAGCTTAATGTTTACAGCACGCAGCGGTTACATGTTACGAAACTGAAACTAAATTGCATGTTAAAACCCACTTAAAAATGCAATAATTTATGTCAAGGCCTCAATTTCATTGTGGAAAAGTATACCGTACTTAAGCATGGCCTACGTGCATGTTAGCGCTGAAAACATGACAGTGCGCCGTTAGTTTTCAAACAAACATTTGAATACGTATTGTATCTTTGCAATCTGATACAACGCCCGGGAATGGCGGTCTGATAAAATCAATATCCCAGCCAAGCCTGCTCTACATTAATATATTTTGCATACCAGCAGGCTGAATATAGTTTCTTAATTGTCCATGACAACAGGAAGATAAGTAACCAAGAAAGTAATAACACTTAAGAACAAACAGGTGCATGCCATGGTGGTCTGATGTGTCATTATGCAAGGATATTTAATACGTGTTTCTTCCGATCATATTATTTTCCTGCCATTGTAAATGTTTTGCAATATGTATTGTATTATACATCAAGCCTTTTCAGACAAATATTTGTATGATCAAGAATAAGGAACATTCATGAACAACACGCTTTACATTGTAGTTAAGATCTTTAAATCTGTTACTCGCAAACGCCTATGCGCCATAATGTGGTTTTCAGTAGTTATGTGAATCACATTATATTACATGTTAACTTGTATAAACAGCCATTGTATTTAAGTAGGTCATGGTTGTATTGATTGCTGAATATTTGCTTGGAGAGGCTTCTGAAGTTACAGGCGCGATTATGTAAATTGATTATTTAAGTCTAAAATAGTGTTCAGGTGATCATTTTCGTCGTAATTTTAAAGCTTTTTGGTAATGCGATCATTTTAAGTGTGGCAGTTAGAGCAGGTATAAATGCCAAATTTGTCAATGCATATTTTGCCAAAAATCATAATAAAGGTTTACCACTGAAAACTTCACGTATCATTGCCTTCGATACGTATATGTAAGGCAAACGTATAATGGTGTTACGATTACAACCTTTTGGTAATTCATGACACGCAAGGAATTTTGTAAGAATAATGTAATGAAAGTGTTCTTATTTTCTTAACGTAATGTTCAGCACATGAATTTGCGGGGTACAGAATTCGCGCTATTTCGATTGCCAATGTGCTCCTGCGGTCTTTATCTTTAATACCCAGTCCATGTGAAGAAAAGCTACTTATTTTTAATCAGAACACTCGTTTAACCCTTTCCCTATCAGCAAAGTGGAAATGGCTATGTGCAAACAGCATAAAACCAGAACAGCCTGCGAGTAACTCGCAGTCTGTTCAGGTTTAATGCTGTTTGCTGCTCATCAGTATCTAATGTTTGTAGATGAAGGCTTAAGAACTTGAATCGAGTAAGAAAGGTCTTAAATTATATATAACTTTCCAAGGGACTACAAATGCGTGAAAATACGTATCTAAGTGGTAAAGGGTTAAATTGAAGCCTTTTATGCTTGTTCGATGTACATGTATACACGTCAGTTCTAATGTTTAGCGTTCAACTTCTACATCTATGTTCAAATGCGGTCGTGATATTGAACATAATCATCATCATCAGCAGCAGCAGCAGCATCGGCGGCGGTGGCGGGGCGGCGGCGGCGTCGTGGTCGTCGTCGTCATTTTCATCATCATCATCATCATTTGCATATGATACTTCACGTGTCTGAGCTATATGTGGTTCCATTAGCGGAAATACAATAATGTTCTGTGAACATCAGTAGTTGGCACACTTACGTGTTTTTTATGCCCCCGAAGAGTTGCATGTAGTTTTTTAACTGTCCGTCAAGCCGTCCGTCTGTCTGTCTGTCTGTCCGTCAGTCAGTCCGTCCGTCTGTCCGAACACTTTATCATTGGTCATAACTTTTGCAATATTGAAGATAGAAACTTGATATGTGGCATGCATGTGTATCTCATGGAGCTGCACATTTTGTGTGGTCAAAGGTCAAGGTCATCTTTCAAGGTCAAAGATCAAATATATGGCTTCAATGCAGCGCAGAAGGGGACATTGTGTTTCTGACAAACACCTCTCTGTTAGTTGTTTGCTTGCGAATAATTAAGGTTAAGAGCAAGTTTTGCAAGTCGGTCTGCTCTTAACTACCCTAAGAACGATGACCACCGCATCTGCTTGTGCACACTGATTAGCCTGTTTATGCTTCTCCACTGGTACACTGCAGACAGTGAGTGTGTGTATGTGTGTGTATGTAATCAATAGTGTTTAACAGCCTGTGCGGCCACATTGGCCAATTTGTCATTGAAATCTGTACATATTGGCTGCGTTCAGGGACAACGGGGCCTTATGTATGTCCAATAAGTGTTGTCATGTGCACACTGATTAGACAGTGCAGTTCGCAAAAGCTAATCAAGGACGACACTTTATGATTTTATGGTGTTTTTCGTTTAAAGACAGTCTCTGGTACTGGGTTGACAATTTATGCATATGCATTAAGGCTTGTTTTCCTAAGAAGCTTCAGTCAGTATACAATACACTAATTGTTTCAGTAATGAAGGAACTGAAACAGCGTAACGGTAACGATACAGTGTGTTTAAATTATATTTTATTTAGAAGAATTGTCCGAACGTAGTTAATCTACATTTAATAAACATCATGATTTCGGAACTTGTAATCAGTTTCTATCCCAGGTAAATTATAGTTTATAAGATTGTTCGCCGAGTGACTCAGCGTCACCAACAATTTCCTCGGCATCATGCCGAGGCGTGCCGCGGCGTGTCTCGGCAAACATACACGGCGACTCGGCGACCAGATGGTCGATGCCGAGTCGACTCCACGAACAATTGATGTTGTCAAACTCCGCGGATCGCGGAATTTGTTGGTTGTGCGTGAGCTGTACTGTACCTTAACCCTAACCCGACCCCTAACCTTAACCCTAACCATTACCCAGGGTTATCACCCCTATACCATGCCTCGCTCGTTGTCGTTGTCCTCTTCCCTTTGTTTGACAGGTAAATCAGCTAATATTAAATCGGTATCATGAAGTGACTTAAGATTCCGAGATTTGCCTCATCCAAGAAGTTTTTTCTGGAAGAGTATCTGTATCGTATCCTAGTGAAAGGATCAGCCCTCTTCGCCCGATTACCGAGGCCCTTCTCCTTCAGGTCGACATCTTTGGCTCTGAGCATCTCCCTGGAATGCTTGAACAGTTTATCTGTCATGATGTCATGGGGTTAGTCCTTATCACTGAGATATCTGTTAATACTGCCCTGCATTCCTTTCAGAGTCCCTGGTTCAAGATCCTTATTAGTCTTGTCATGCTTTACACTCATAAAGTATCGAGCTATATTCATGTCAAGCTCTATTCAAAGTTTTGTTCTTGGTCTTCACGGCCTAGCCAGTCCTTGGTCAAGTGATGACGTGATGGGTGACGTAGACGTCACGCGCACACTTTCTTAGGGCCGATTATCAATAATCGGCCCTCGCGTGAGGGCCGATTATTAATAATGGCCCCGCAATAATGATAATGGCATGAAAAAATGCACACATTTGTTACTATATATATAGTAAGGTATGTACAATCGTTTAATATGATAGCGCTAAGATGCATACCATGATACATTTATGAATGTGTATATGACATCTGTTCGACAGGTATTGGCTTGAGAGGTACTCTGAAGGAGCAGACTTTCAAGGGCTACACCGAGATTACATGGCAGACAGAATGACTGAATACTTATTGCTATTAAGAGCAGACAATACGGTGATGAACTATAATTATTTATTTGAACTTTTTATACTGGGAAGAAAATGTACTTGTCGCCATGCCAACTTTACCTAGTATTTAACAAGTTAAGAACATACCGGTAGGTTGGAACATGCATCCTATTTAGCCTATTTAGTGCCCTTTTAGCATATTTAGCCTATTTAGCAAGTTAAGTACAAAGGTTGACACATGCATCATAATGAGCCTATTTAGCTTATTTGGCACAATATTCAGCCTATTTAGCCTTTTTAACAAGTTTAGTACATAGGTTGAAACATGAATCCTATTTAGCCTTTTTAGCCTATTCAACACCCTTTTCAGCCTATTTGCCTATTTAACAAGTCTAGTACATAGGTTGAAACATGCATCCTATTTAGTCTATATAGCCAATTTAGAGGCGTTTTCAGCCTATTAAGCGTATTTAACAGGTTCAGCACATAGGTTGGAAAAAAACATCATACTAAGCATCTTTAGCATATTAAGCAGCCTGTTCAGCCTTTTTAGCCTATTTAGCAAGTTTGGTACATATGCTGAAAAATACGTTCTTATTAGCATACTTAGCAGTATGTTCCGCCTATAAAGCCAATATTGCAAGTTAAGAACATGTATTTAAACATACATCCTTTTTAGCCTCTTAAGCCTATTAAGCAGCCTTTCCTGCTAATTTAGTCTATTTAACAATTATATGAAATAGGTTGAAACATACCTCATATTTAGGCTATTTAGAAAACCTATTCAGTCTATTTAGCTTTAAAGAACTCTTATAAAATAGGTGGAGACAAACATCCTATTATTCACTTTAAGCCCATTGAGCAGCCTATTCAGTCTACCTAGCGAGTTAATTAAAAAGGTTGAAACATAATTATTTAGCCTTATAAGAAGCCTATTCGCCTTAATACGCCTTTTCGAAAGTTTATTAAATAGGTTGAAACATATATAAGAGTAAGCCTTTTCAGGCTAAATAGCATCATACTAAATGCTCAACCTATTTTGCATTTTTAGCAAAATTTAAATAGGATAAAATATACAGCCTGTTTAGCAGGATTTTGACAAGCCATTTCCACAACGAGTTTGTATGCACCTTTAAGAGCCCCTTTAAGACAACCAAGAGTTATACACCGGAAGCGACCTTGTTAAAGCTGACCTCCCGTCGGCTGCCTTTCGGACTGATCTAATTTCGGCCCGGGGTTTTAATAAGGGTCGGTGTCACATATAGACCATTAGCGTATTATGCGCTATTTATATTAAGAGTGGGCATGCTCATTTAAGGGCCCCTTGCGGACAAACAAGAGTTTTCCCACGGAAGCGAACTAGTACACGCTGAACTCACGTCGGCTGCCTATCGGTATAAACTAGTTGCGGCTCGAGGTTTTAATTAGGGTCGGCGTCACATACAGCCTATTATGTGTATAATGAGCTATTTACATTGTGAGTGGATATGCACCTATAACGGCGCTTTCGGACAAACAAGAGATATACCCCGGATCCGATCTGCACGCTAAACTCCCGACGGCTGAAAGTCGGTCTGATCTAGTTTCGGCTGTTATCCCCCGGAAGCGACCTAGTGCAAGCTTTACTCTCGATGGCTGCCTGTCGGGCTGATCTAGTTTTGGCCCGGGGTTTTAATAAGGGTCGGCGTCACCTACAGCCTATTAAGCGTATTATGCTCTATTTACATGGCGAGTGGGTATGCACATTTTTGGGCCGCTTTCGGACAAACAGGAGTTATCCCCCTTAAGCGACATTGTGCACACTGAACTCCCGTTAGCTGCATGTCGGGCTGATCTAGTTTCGGCCCTGTGTTTTAATCAGGGTCGAAGTCACCTTAAGCCAAAATAGCGCATTATGAACTATTTACATGGCGAGTGGGTATGGACCTTTAAGGGTCGCATTCGAACAAATACAAGTTATCACCCGCAAGCGACCAAGTGCAAGCTGAACTCCCGTCGGCTGCATGTCGGGCTGATGTAGTTTCGGCCCTTGATTTTAATTAGGGTCGGCGTCACATACAGCCTATTTTGCGTATAATGCATTATTTACATGGCGAGTGGGAATGCACCATTAAGGGCCCCTTTCGGACAAACAAGAGTTTTCCCCCGGAAGCGACAAAGTGCTCGTTGAACTCCCGTCGGCTACCTGTCGGACTGATCTAGCTTCGGCCCGGGGTTTTAATTACGTTCGGCGTCACATACAGCCTATTTATTATGCACTATTTACATGGCGAGTGTTTATGCATTTTTAAGGGCCCCTTTCGGAAAAAAAAGAGTTATTCCCCGGAAGCGACCTAATGCACGCTGAACTCCTGTCGGCTTTCTGTCGGGCTGATCTAGTTTCGGCCCGGGGTTTTAATTTGGGTCGGCGCCATCTCCGGCCTATTAAGCGTATGTATTATGCTCTATTTACATGGCGAGCGTGTATGCATCTTTAAGGGCCCCTTTCGTTCAAATAAGATTTATTAACCAGTGCACGCTGAACTCCCGTTGGCTATCTGTCGGGCTGATCTAGTTTCGGCCCGGGGTTTAAATTAGGCGTCACCTGCGGCCAGTTAAGCGTATGTATTATGCTCTAGTTACTTGGCAAGTGGGTGTATATCTATAATGGTTCCTTTTGGACAAACAAGAGTTATCCCCCGGAAGCGATCTTGTGCGTTGAACTCCCGTCGGCTGTCTATGGTGCTGATCTAGTTGCGGCCCGAGGTTTCAGTTAGGGTTTGCGTCACCTTCAGCCTATTTAGTGAATTAGGCGCTATTTACGTGGTCAGTGGGTATGCACCTATAATAGCCCCGTTCGGACAAAAGAGTTATTCCCCGAAAGCGACCTAGTGCTCGCTAAACTCCCGTCGGCTGCCTGTCGGGCTGATCTAGTTTCGGCGCGGGATTTTAATTAGGGACGGCCTCATCTGCAGCCTTTTAGCGTATTTGTTATGCTCTTTTTACATGGCGAGTGGGTATACACCTTTAAGGGCCCCTTTCGGACAAAAAAGACTTATTCCCCTGAAGCGACCTAATGTAAACTAAACTTCGGTCGGCTGCCTGTTTAGCTGACCTTGTTTTTGCCCGTGGTCTTAATAGGGTCGGCGTCACTAACTGCATATTTAGCGTATTATGCGCTACTTTCATGACGAGTTGTCATGAACCTTTAAGGGCCTTTTTTCGGACAAACATGAGTTATACCCCGGAAGTGACCTAGTGCATGCTGAACTCACGTCGGCTGCCTGTCGGGCTGATCCAGTTTTTAACCTGGGTTTTATAAGGGTCGGCCTCACATACAGACTTTTTAGCCGATAAGACGTAATTAACAGGACGACTGACTATGCACCTTTACGGGCCGCTTTCGGACAAACAAGAGTAATCTCCTGGAGGCGACCAAGTGCCCGCTAAACTCCCGTCGGCTTCTTGTCGGGCTGATCCAGTTTCGGCCCGGGGTTTTAATAAGGGTTAGCGTAGTATTAAACCTACAACGTTTGCAACGTCGTATTGAGCGCATGAGGCGCTATTTACATGGCGAGTTGGTGTGCACCTTTAAGGGCTGCTTTCGGAAAAACAAGAGTTTTCCCACCGGAAGCTACCTAGTGCACGCTGAAGTCACTTCGGCTGCATGTCGGGCTGATCTATTTTCGGCCCGGGTTTTAATTAAGGTCGGCGTCACAAACAGCCTATATTGCGGGTTAGGCACTATGTACATGGCGAGTGTGTATAAGAGCCGCTTTCGGACAAACAAGAGTTATCCCTGGAAAGCGACATAGTGCACGCTGAACAGGCGTCGGCTGCCTGTCGGGCTAACCAAGTTTTGACCCGGGAGTTTAAATAGGGTCGGCGACACATACAGCCTATTTAGCGTATAAGGAGTTTTTGAGATGGCGAGCGAATATGAACCTTTAAGGGCCGCTTTCGGACAAAAAGAGTTATTCACCGGAAACGACCTATTGCACGCTGAACTCTCGACGGCTGCATGTCGGGCCAATGTAGTTATGGCCGGGGGTTTAATTCGGCGTCACCTACAGCCTATTTAGCATATTATGCGCTATTTACATTACGAGTGGGTATACAGCTTTACGGTCAGTGTTCGGACAAACAAGTTATCCCCCGGAAGCGACATAGTGCACGCTGAACTTATGTCGGCTGCCTGTCGGGATGACCTAGTTTCGATCCGAGGTTTTAATTAGGGTGTGCGTCACATACAGCCTATTAGGCGTAATAGTCGCTATTTACATTACGAGGTTAAGGGCCGCTTTCGGACTTAAAAGAGTTATCACCCGGAGGCGACATTGTGCACGCTGAACTCTTGTCGGCTGCCTGTCGGGTTGATCTGGTTTCGGCACGGAGTTTGAAGTTGTCTCTTCTTCACATACGCCTACTTCGCGTAGTATGCTCTATTTACATCTCGAATGGGTATGCACTTTTAAGGGGCGCTTTCGGACAAACAAGAGCTATCCCGAGGAAGCGACCTAGTGCACACTGAAATCCCAACGGCTGCCTTCCGGGCTGTTCTAGTTTCGGTCCGGGGTTTTAATTATGGTCCGCGTCACCTACAGCCTATTTATCGTATAATGCGCTATTTACATTGCGAGTTGGTATGCACCTTAAAGGGCCGCTTTAGGACTTACCAGATTTTATTTTATTTAAAAGGACTAGCAATCATGATACATCAACTATCTCCGGAATCCACCGTGAGATTTAAGCAATAAATCGTCTGCTGATCCAGAGTGCGGGACTAGTTAGCATATTAACATTTTGACAATAGTCCGAACGCGTGTCACACATTTGAATGGAATTAATAAAAAACAGTGTAAATAAAGAAGAGGATAAAAAAACTATCGAAAATAAGTAACAGATAAATGTGGTCATGATTATTCTTATTAATCATGACAACACCTTATTCATGTTAGACTTTTTAAAATTTAATTGACTTTTATCATTATAATTGGTGCCACTTGTGGTATTCGGTTACCTATGTTAAGGGTAACTTACTAATGATCGATTGGTTATTGTCGGCTCGGGTACTACTTAAATGTACCCCGGGTACTCTTAAATAAACTTAAATGTATCTCTAATACGAAAAATATACTGAAAGTAACCCGGAAATTGTTACGCGAAATTGGCCGTTGTCGGCGAATTATTTTAAAATTAAGTATGTTTATATTTATGTCAATATTATGTAAAATTGCCGCTATATTATCGCAACTCTCACTTAAAAAAGCATGATGAGGCAGGCTTTGTTCAAAGAGAATTTTGTTATGTTTTTCCGTAGCGCGTTTTACGTCATCGGATTTTGGGCGGGGATAAAACTCGGTTAAAGTCTAAATTGGCTGGGTACGTGTAAGTATATTTTCTGTACCCGGAGTACATTAAGGTTTAAATGTTTTGTTGCGTGATATCATGTTAATTAGTTTTTGAATTTTTTTTAGTTGATGCATGCACCGTGTTTGGATTGTGTGTTGTATGTATAATACCTTTAGGGATTGAATCTTGAGTATTGCAAACAATTAAAAGCAATGAAAAGCAACGGAGATGAAAGATTAGATCGCATACATAGTGCGGATAAAAATGACACGTTTGTTCAGGGTTATGAATGCAAAAGATATAATTCAATACCGTTTCAATTATTCGTAATTCTAAAGACTTCGTGCAATCATGATAAACGTTTTGGTCTTTATTTGAAGAGGCGATGAATCTCAAAATAGTTTTTTTGCAAGGCTATTGCAGTCGTTAATTAATTATATATGCAGATCGTTTGTCAATAAGAACGATTGAAAGCTTTATTTGGTTATGATTCTGAGTGCAATTCCATTTGTAGTCTTCTTCATTCAGTGTCAATATTGAGTGGTTGCTAAAAAGCACATAATAGGTCCAATAGAAATACTTTGGTACATTTGATCATTAAATTTAAATGAAATGAAACACTCGTCGCTTTTTAAACAACTTTAACACAAAATTGCAAAACAATATTTGTTAATACAGTACTCGAGCACATGCCGTGTATGACAGTAATTTGGAGAGAACGCCATATATATAAGTTATTCTTAGCTCTCGCTTTATACTCTTGCTTTTGTGCTTTGTTACAATGTTTGGAAATATGTTCAATGTTTTTTTTGCCATAGAAGACATATTAAAACCGGGTTTCTCCCTTACTGAATTAAACTGGTTTAAGTAAAACTAGTAACCCCTAGACCCGAGGGCTTATATATTTAACTTAAACTGATAAACTTAAACCGCAATGCACATGGCTTACACATTTAGTATATAGAATATAAAAAAATCTACCGAACTATTTAACATTATGCCCCTGATGTCAAAAATTGATAACCATTTGTTCTGTCCTGTAAATTACCAATACAAATGAATACAAAATCTGCAATATTCAGATAAAGTAATCCAAACATGTCACACAATTATAAAATGTTGGGTATTTTTAACTGAAATTGAAAGGATTGTAAATCTTCGTATATTGAAAGGCTCCGAAGACGGGAGTAAAGCTTGCACTAGGCCTCTTCTGGGGGATAACTCTTGTTTGTCCGAAAAGGGCCCTTAAAGGTGCATACCAACTTGCCATGTACATAAAGCCTCATTCGCTAAATAGGCTGTATATGACGCAAACCCTAATTAAAACACCGGGCCGAAACTACAAGAGCCCGACAGAAAGCCAACGGGAGTTCAGCTTGCGCTAGGTCGCTTCCGGGGGATAACTCTTGTTTGTCCAAAAAGGACCCTTTAAGGTACAAACACACTCGCCATGTAAATGAAGCCTAATATATACGCTTGAAAGGCTGTAGGTGACGCCGACCCTAATTAAAACCCAGGGCCGAAACTTTATCAGCCCGACAGGCAGTTAACTGGAGTTCAGCGTGCACTAGGTCTCTTTCGGGGGATAACTCTTGTTTGTCCGAAAGGGGCCCTTAAAGGGGCATACCCGCTCACTGGGAAATGACGCATACGAGTCGAAGGCTAAATAGGCTGCATGCACGGGGCCGATCCTAATTAAAAGTCCCGGCCGAAACTAGTTCAGCCCGATAAGCAGTCGACGGCTGGTCAGCGTGCACTAGGTCTCTTCCGGGGGATAACTCTTGTTCGTCTGAAAGGGGCCCTTAAAGGGGCATGCCCACTCACAGGCAAAAATGTCGCTTTATACGCTAAATAGGTTTCACCTGACTCCGATCCTAATTAAAAGTCCCGGCCGAAACAAGGTCAGCCTGACAGGCAGTCGACGGCTGGTCAGCGTGCACTAGGTCTCTTCCGGGGGATATTTCTTGTTCGTCCGAAAGGGGCTCTTAAAGGGGCATACCCACTCACAGGCAAAAATGTCGCGTAATACGCTAAATAGGTTGCATCTGGCTCCGATGCTAATTAAAAGTCCCGTCCGAAACTAGGTCAGCCCGACAGGCAGTCGACGGCTGGTCAGCGTGCACTAGGTCTCTTCCGGGGGATAACTCTTGTTCGTCCGAAAGGGGCCCTTAAAGGGGCATACCCGCTCTCTGGGAAATGACGCATACGAGATGAAGGCTTAATAGGCTGCATGCACGGGGCCGATCCTTATAAAAAGTCCCGGCCGAAACTAGTTCAGCCCGATGGGCAGTCGACGGCGTGCCAGCGTGCACTAGGTCTCTTCCGGGGGATAACTCTTATTCGTCCGAAAGGGGCCCTTAAAGGGGAATACCCACTCACTGGGAAATGACGCATACGTGATGAAGGCTAAATAGGCTACATGCACGGGGCCGATCCTAATTAAAAGTCCCGGCCGAAACTAGGTCAGCCCGACAGGCAGTCGACGGCTGGTCAGTGTGCACTATGTCACTTTCGGTGGATAATCCTTGTTTGTCCGAAAGGGGCCATTAAGGTGCATACTCACTCACTGGAAAATGCTTCATCCTATTTAATAAACGTGCTTAGTAGGCTTTAAAGATTGATTATGCTACTAAATATGCTCAACGAGATGTTTGTTTCAGGTTTCATTTGATATACTTGCTAAAAAGGCTAATTAGCACGTATATTTCTGCCTATTTAATATTTTTATTAAATAGGCAAAAGGGGATCAAATGGATGCTTAATAGGCTTACTGGCTCAATAGCATGTATATTTCCGCCTACTTACTAATCTTGCTAAATAGGCTGAAAAGGCTTTTAAATAGGCTAAATACGAATGTACTAAACTTGCTTTCTGGGTTGAAAACATGTATGCTGAAAAGGCATTTAAATAGGCAAAATAGAAATGTATAAAAGGCTAAATAGGCTGAAAAGGCTGTAAAATATGCTAGATAGGAAAAAAGGATGTATGTTTCAACTGATGTACTTAATAGGCTAAATATGATAAAAATGCTGTTAAATTGGCTAAATATGCTAAATAGGATGTATGCTTCAATCTATTTACCTAATAGGCTATAATAAGCTAAAATAGGCTAAACACGCTGAAGACGTTGTTAAATTGTCTCAATATGCTAAATAGGATTTATATTCTAACTCATGTACTAAATAGGCTAAATAGGCTGAAAATTCTGTTAAATAGGCTAAATAGGCTAAATATGATGTATGTTTCAACCTTTTTACTAAATAGGCTTTATAGTCTAAAATAGGCTAAAAAGGCTGAAGAGGCTGTTACATTGGCTTTATATGCTAAATAGGATGTTTGTTTCAACCTATGTTCTAAATATGCTAAATAGGCTGAAAAGGCTGTTAAATCGGCTAAATAGGCATGTGCTTTATAGGCTGAAAAGGCTGTAAAATAGGCTAAATAGGCTTAATACAATGTATGTTTCAACCTTTGTACTAAACTTTCTAAATAAGCTGTTAAATATGCTAAGTAGGCTAAATAGGATGTTTGTTTCAACTAATGTACTAAATAGGCTAACTAGGCTGAAAAGGCTGTAAAATAGGCTAAATAGGCTTAATACAATGTATGTTTCAACCTTTGTACTAAACTTTCTAAATAAGCTGTTAAATTGGCTAATTATGCTAATAGGATGTATGTTTCAAGTAATGCACTAAATAGGCTGAAAATGCTGTTAAATAGGCTAATAAGGCTAAATAGGATGTATGTTTCAACCATTTTACTAAATAAGCTAAATAGTCTAAAATAGGCTAAACAGGCTGAAGAGGCTGTAAAATTGGCTAAATAGGTTTCAACCTAATATGCTTAATAGACTGAAAAGGATGTTTAATAGGCTAAATAGGCATGTGCTAAATAGGCTGAAAAGGCTGTTAAATATGCAAAATAGGCTAAATACAATGTATGTTTCAATATATTTACTAAACTTTCTAAATAGGCTGTTTTATATGCTAAATAGGCTAAATAGGATGTATGTTTCAACGTATGTACTAAATATGCTAAATAGAATGACAATGCTGTTTAAATAGGCTTTAAGGACGTATATTTCAACCTTTTTACTAAATAGGCTAATAGGCTGAAGAGGCTGTTAAATTGGCTAAAAAGGCTAAATAGGATTTTTGTTTCAAGTAATGTACTCAATAGGCTAAATGGGCTGAAAATTGCTTAAATAGGCTAAATAGGCTAAATAGGATGTATGTTTCAACCTATTTACTAAATACGTAAATAGGCTTAACTATGCTAAAAAGGCTGAAGAGGCTGTCAAATTGGCTAAATAGGCAAAATAGGATGTCTGTTTCAACTATTTACTAAATAGGCTAAATAGGCTAAAATAGGCTAAACAGGCTGAAGAGGCGGTCAAATTGGCTAACTAGGCAAAATAGGATGTCTGTTTCAACCTTTTTACTAAATAGGCTAAATAAAATAGGCTAAACAGGCTGAAGAGGCTGTTAAATTGGCTAAATAGGCTAAATAGGATGTTGGTTTCAACCTATGTACTAAATAGGCTAAATAGGCTAAATAGGCTAACTTCACACAAGTCATTGTTTACTGTAATATGCGCATCAAAATTTCAATGATCAACGGATAGAAATATCAAGCGCTTAAAAACAATTCCTATATATAGTCACCTACTGCTGGATGTTTAGACGAAATAACTGTGTTAATAATTACTTGTTCGTATCAAAGAACATGGTAAAAGATGGTTATTCATTATCTATCTCTCCTATAACAGCAGCTCCCCTGGTATTCTGTTTAACCAAAGCAAGAACGTCAACCTTATTTTCTTTTTTAAACAACTAGTTGCGTGATATTCATATTGAACGAATCTGCATAGGGAAAAGAGTTTTGTGTTTTGTCTTGTAGTGAGTATAACGATACATGTCTCAAAAATCAATTTGGGTTTTACTTGTTTGTTTTGTAATGATTATTTAAAAAAACCGGAATACGAACGAATATATATATTTTATTTCTTATAAAGTTTTGTCCAATGCAAAACAAAAAATGAAAAGACGGTAAAAACACGCACCAAATGGAAACGGCTTACGTTAAGAAAGGACTTTTGAAACATATGCCCTGTCCAGTAGGGTTAATGAATCAGTTACCAATTATTAAGAGACAAACTTTCATTTGGACTCGGGTAGAGATATGCTTGAAACGTTTATAAATTATAGGAAGGAGATGAAAAAAATTACCTAGCGATAAACGAACAATCATCCTTACATCAAATCAACCGCTTCATCCGGAAAAATTCCTAATGAAAACGAATATAGAAGGTTCAGAGTTAATTGATCTCCCACACTTGCACGTAAGTGAATAAATTTGCGAGATTCATCACTGCTATGGAAACACATGATTAGCCTTGAAACCAATATTCATTCAACTCGTCGTTGAATATTGGGTCGTTGAAACGTCAACTGCCAGCTCCGACGTGCAAGCAGACGTTGGTATAGGATCTTGTGGACGCAACATGTTACATGAATGTCGACTTTGCCAAGCCATATGACATGCCCACTTGATATGTTTATGCCCCCGTTAGGGTGGCATAGAGCCGTTGAACTGTCTGTCAGTCAGTCTGTCCGTCCGAAAACTTTTACATTGCCCATAATTTTGGCAATATTGAAGATAGCAACTTGATATTAGACATGTATATGTATATCATGGAGCTGCACATTTTGAGTGGTGAAAGGTCAAGGTTTAGGTCAATCTTCAAGGTCAAATGTCAAATATATGGCTTCAAAGCGGTGCAGTAGGAGGGATTGTGTTCTGACAAACACATCTCGTGTTTATATTAGATCAGTAGCTGTTCATATAAGATTTGTAACGTTAAATTATATCCTGGAAGTAAACTCAACAACTTCAAGATATATAGTACAGCTAACTCTTCTCCTGAAATGACATTTATGCTTGACTAATATGATACTAGGTTTATAGGTAAATTTGTTTCACGGCTTCTTACGTTCGGAATAAGGAATTTTGGAATGCTTTTTTTCTATAAATTATACATCAAAATGAACTTAAGAGACAAATAAATCAACGTTCATTTTTGTAAATGTAGATTGGATATGCAACATATTAAATACAGTATATTTCTAGTTTGCTTTATTTAATGATAACCTAGTTCCTTATTCGGTTTTTATAAGGTATAATGAACTGGTTCCTTATTCCCTAATTCGAAAAAGGAGCTGGTATTTTCTTACAAAACAAATAAATTAATATAGGTAAAGATAGACATTAATCAAGGAACATCATTTAAATGTAGTTCGGGAATAACATAAAATATGTATTGCAGTAAATTTCTACTTTGCTCTCTTTTGTAATGATAACCCAATGCCTTTTTTGCGGCTGAATAAGGACAAAGACACCCGTTGCACTAACTAAAAGTAGGACTGATAACCACAAAGAACTGCGCCATTTTGTAGGTTCCCACGACCATTAATCGCGCGCCAAATTGAAGGTCACCGGATTTACAATTGGCATCCAAGAGCGAGGAAACGCGCCTGTGGAGATATAAAATATATAAAAAAATTATACCAAACAATAACAGCAATTTAAGTTTTGGTTTTGAACTGAAAAAAATAACACAAAGTACATTTCGATGAAACTTTCCAGTCTACTAGAGGCACCTTGGCCGCTGCTTCCGGTTCAGTCTCGCCTTTATTGTAACATCAGTGACGTCCTACTGATGACCTAGACCTACTGCTGTGGGAGCAGTGGTCTAATGGTAGGACGCTGGCGTAGGGATCGAGAGGTCCCGGGTTCGAATACCGTCCCGACCACTGGAATTTCCTTGTGCAAGAAATTTATCCCACATCTGCTCCTCTCCACCCAGGTGTATAAATGGGTACCTGTGAGGGAAATAAGCCAATGTGCCGTGGCTGCATACTGCGCCAAGATGTTAGCGGACGACCTGTGACCCAGTGATCCGGGCAAAAACTGTAAAGCGCCTTTGAACGCACATCTCGAGTATGAAAAGGGCGCTATATAAATGCGGTATAAAAAAATAAACAAAAATGACAACGCTGTCCGACAAATTGGCATTCGGTGCGCATACAGAACTGTTACAACAAGAACAGCGAAGAACTGTTTACCATCAAGACCATTGGCGTTTTTAAGATCACATGGTCAATAATCGTGCGCCGAGTTTGAAAGTCGCCGAATGTACCGTTGGTGGCATGAGCGAGAAAACGCGTATTCGCACCAAAACAATCTAAGAAGAAACCAAACCTATACAGCTAGTATGCGCGCTTTTCTGTGTTTTAATTATAAAATAAAATAAAGTATTGAGGCATTTCGATGAATCTTTTCAGTCTACTAGAGGCACCTGGACCACTTCCCCCGGTGAATTCTTGCTTTTATGGTGACGTGTTAAAATCATTGTGCATTCTTAAACATATCCCTTCGTAACTGCTTTCGTATGATAACGGAATGAGATATCTAAAACATATTTAGTATTTAGCTATCATATAGTCTTGACCAAAGTTCACGGTCAGATAAGACTTCAAGAACTGTACCAGAGATATAAGTAACAAATCTTACATTAAACATCGCCAATAATAAAGAATTTAATCATCTAAAATTATGGCCTCTGAATAATTGGTAATAAGTAAGTTCGTTATTCAGAAAGCTGTATTTCGGACGATCACTTTCGGATATGTAATAATGTAGATGATGTGTGTGTTATTTACGCTTGATTATGCTATATGGACGTATTCTGTAACATTTTAAATGCATATTTTATTTGACGATAAACGCTGAAAACACGTATAAGAAAGCGATAATAAGAAAATGGTATTTTCTTACTCAAATATAAATTAAAATTTACCCAAGAATACTAAATGTCAATCAGAATCATGGAATATGTAGGTTTAAAGTGAAAACATAGTTGTTGCTATATATTTCTACCTAGATTTACTTAATCTAGTTGAGTAAAGAAGATTGGTGTTATTCAAAAATAATTAACCGAAAATAATTTAGACCTACAAAAAAATCTCAGGACAAATACATTTCAAGGGTATCTTATTCGTACTTAAGTTAAATGGTTAGATTATTTAGACAACACTACTAAATAGTGTTGCTTGTTTGAATCAAACCATTACACAACAAATCGATACATTGCATTAAAAAAGAAAAACAGATTGGGAGCAGGAGCAATATGATAATTAAAATGAGGCTAGTTCATTCTATAAAATGCAATACAAAAGGAATTCTAACGTAATTGTGTATGATATAAAAGCAGATACATCTAATATTAATATATACAACAAATAAAAAAAGCTCAAGCTAAATTATAAGAAGGTTGCTTTATATTGAAGATCATTAAAAGGACTGCTTAATATTGAAGAATTATCCATACATTTTATCTGACAAATATTAAAAATGACACATGTCCAGGTTGTATTGGGTGTTTATCTGAATTATTTAAGGCATTTTCGCATTTTTGGGAAGAGGTGTTTGGTTTTTATTGAAAAACGACCTTTAATGTAATGTCATATTCCTTACACATTAGATATTAGATAATTTTACGATCTGTTAAAATATTCTGAGCATAATTGTTAATATTGATTACTCCTGACAGTTGATTTTGAAACAATGTTCAATACTTTGTCTTACTAGGTAAAACATATATTTAGTTGTGTTGTGTTCAGGCCATTGGTCCAAACAAATATTTGCGTTTTTGCATTTTACCATTGCCTACATACAAACAAGCAAATGGTACGTAATAATTCAAGTAATTGAGAAGTATGACCAACTAGATAATGACTGTCTTTATATACATATTATACAGTTAACTTTCGTATTTCAGCTTATGGTATTCTGGAGCAAGGTACCTAGAGATTAAGGCCTCAGTTCTGATTACCCTCTCCACAATATGGGAAGTCGTCCAGACGGTTATGCATACCCTTAAAGTCCCGTACACGAAAAGGTATCGTTTGTTTGAAATATCTTCGATGTAAGCATATAATACCATCTTTACACACTTTTTCCTACCCTATCCAGCATAAGGCACTTCTGCATGCGTCTAAAGCAGACGGCTTTATAAATCCATGCAATATCACACGGCAAACGCACGCGTACGTCTAAAGAACATGCCTCGTGTTTAAGCATTGCGCGTCTGTTATCGCGGTTTTGATTTAAGGAAAAGTCTGCGAATTGTGAGTATGTCATTGAAGTACGCTATGCATTTACAAACGGGATATATAAAGACATGAATATTATGATGATAATGATGACAACGATGATGATGATGATGAGGAGTAAGAGGAGTTGGAGGATAATGATGAGTACGATGATGATGATAATGCTGCTGATGCTGCTGCTGATGATGATGATTATTATAATTATTATTATTATTATTATTATTATTATTATTACTATTATTATTATTATTATGACGATGATGTTGAATATTATGATGATAATGATAATGATGATGATGATGATGATGATGATGATGATGATGATGATGATGATGATGATGAAGATGATGATTATGATGATGATGATGATGATGATGATGATGATGATGATGATGATGATGATGATGACGATGATGATGATGATGATGATGATGATGATGATGATGATGATGATGATGACGACGATGATACCGATGATGATGATGATACTTATGATGATGATGATGATGATGATGATGATGATGATGATGATGATGATGATGACGATGAGGACTAATGGGTTGCAGGTATTCTGGCTCAGTTGGGGTGTAAAGTGTTCGCGACTTAAAGAGATTTTAAGAAGACTAGTGGCGTCAACTAGCACGCGGGGTTCGCCCTGTGTATCGTTGCCGGAGTGTTGAGCATAAATTGTTATACATGTATGCTCGAAAGAACACGCAGCTCACGCAGCACACGCAGTATTTGAAGTCTGCTTGAAAACTAGTGACACTGTGCAATTTGTTACAGTTTTTATTGATGAATGTATAAGAATGAATTGTTCAATGTCATTGTAAACATGCTTCTGTATTCACGTTTGTTACAGTAATTTCTCTTTCGCATTAAAAAACCAGATCAGTTATAGGCAGCATTGCTAAGGTTGCCCTCAGTTGAAATCGGTTATCATGAATTGTTAAAAGTCGTTTAACCTTACGTTTCAATAAATCATAGGAATCAAATTTGGCATAAATGGCCTAAAATTATTTGTCCAATATGATACCAACATACCTTGTCAACTTGTAAAAGAACTTTTTCAAAGGAGTCATTTTTCCGATACTATTTTTAGTTGTATTATTTCATTTAATATTGGTTTATTAACTGCATTCGATGTTTTATTTCTTCTTTAGATTACAAAAAAAAATCGCCTCTTATATATTTGTTTCATAATCTGTGAAATTGAAGCTTTGATCACGATGGTATTTTTGAATATTAATTTCCTAGATTTACATTTTAAACAACAGAAAAGCGTATTATTATTACCACTGGGGGCTGACGAGGTCAAAGCGTAGTCCGTTTCGCTACGACGTCGGGTATGTTTTACTACGAAAACATGGTGTAAATACACTACTTAATCAGGCGAGTTCCATATTTTCTGGTGTTTATGGATTAGAGAACGGAACATCCAGTAATGGTAGGTACTTATTTTCAATAACAAACTAATAACAAATGCGCGTAGTTGCAACCTTTAAGTTTATTTTGAGCTAAAATCGAAATATTTTGATTTGAAGCAATGCATAAGGTGGTTATTCTGTTAAAATAGCCAATTACGGTAACTTAAATTAAATAAAACTACATTTTACTTCGATTCAGTGTACATTACACATTTTAAAGTACAAAACAGGTTACGAACATATATTTTAATTATGCAAATTCTTTGTTTCGAAGGAAATTACAAGTCGTTTTATGTAAAGGTTTCGCACAGAGTATGTATTGGTTGCGCAACGAAGTACAAATATAATGTATAGGTTGCTCAACGAAGTTTCTGTATCCATTTCTGGACATATCACATGCAGTTTTCAGTTACTGCAGACTGCCATTTCCCAGTGCAAAAGATGCCGTGCTTCACTGTGCGCATGAACATCCAAACGAAAAGGTTGAACCCGGTGAAAGCCTGCAGAGTCCCGGCAGAGGCCCGGTATACCGTCACTACGCCGGCACTCACCGGGGTTATACCGGCATCAGACCCCGGCAGAGCTGCGGCAACGCCCCGGTTTAACCGGGGACAACCGGGGCTCCACCGGGAAAGTATTCAAATGTTTAATACCTCCGGGATGAACCAGGAGTTACCGGGAAGGACCGGCAATATCCGGCTTGGCACTGGAAACAACCGGGACTGCATCGGGAACAACCGGGACGGTACCGTCAGAGCACCGGTTTACTTATGTAACGTAGCTATAAAGGGACTCTGCCGGCATTCACCGGGGCGTTGCCGTAGCTCTGCCGGGTTGGTTTTGGGCCCCGGTGGAGCTAAGGTGCCGTCCCGGTTGTTCCCGGTACAGTCCCGGTTGTTCCAGGTGCCACGCAGGTCGTTGCCGGTCCTACCCGGTGACTCCCGGTTCATCCCGGAGGTATTAAACATTTTAATACTTTCCCGGTTGAGCACCGGTTGTCCCCGGCCGTCCACGGTTTATCCCGGTGGAGCACCGGTTCATCCCGGTAGGGCCCCGGTTCATCCCGGTAGATGCCTGATCACGCACTGGGGCTCCGCCGGCATCATAGTGAGACTGGGCCTTAACCGCATTGTAACACGAAGTAAATTTACCGGCCGTCATGTACGCAGTTAACAATAACCTGTGACAGAAACCCACTGCCACAACTTTACAACAATATATTGATTATGCAATTGCGGATTTGTGCCATTGGGGTCCTACTTTCCACACCTTACGGCTGTTACAGGTGTGGATTTTACAGGTACAATCATGTATACGAACATGAAATTCACCTCAAAATTAGTTGACGATTACCGATTTTCAAGAAAATCGCTTTGATATATACAATGTAAAAATCAAAATCCGTATGAGATAAATAATGATCGAAGTTGGAACATGGGATTTACTTTGACATAAGCAGAGTTTCGAGATAAGCGAGTTGGGAATAACGAGAATCGAATGTCATTTGATAAAGAGTACCGTATGCTGAAAACCTATCGTCGGTCTCTATCAAAATGAACGTATAAGGGATTTCAAAAGGTGAAGATGCGTCATTTTTATTGAGACCGACGACATTAGGTTCTCGACTCTCAACTGTCATCTTATATATGGATTTTCGATTTTAATCGTTTCCTTTGGCCTAGTCGTGAATGTAATTATATCATAATAATGTGCATTACCATGTCGACTGTGCGCTTCGGATCATGTTGTGCCGTTGTTACTACCTCTGTCTCAAAGGAAACATCCAGCCACTCCATGACTCTGTATTAATTTTTTTTTCTTCTTTATTTTGCCTTTGAGAGATAACCAATACGTCTTCTGTGAGAAACGCATGCACGCTAAAGCGTTGTCGTAGCGAGGCATATACGTATGCTGTCAGAGACATGATCATGCCTTATAATAATATGTAGCCTTTATTTCTGATAACTGGGTCACCCTACACATTTCTAAACACCCCAGTGGCTTAACAATACATAGATCAATATGGAAATTGTAAAATTGTGTCAATTAAACACAGTTGTAAACCTTAATTGCATTTTTTTAAAGTGTAACTTGACTTCGGTTTGATAAATCAGCGGTCTATTTCATGTTTAACCGCATAAACCAGACACATCTTGGATTATAATTTGATGTAACAGACCTATGAAATGACATTGTGCTTAAATTCAGAGTTTTGTTATTACAAAATCATAATCTTACATGTTTTAAACACAATTTTCGACTTATCCGTTCTCGATGTCATGTGTATTTAAACAATGTTTTCGTAGTAAAACATATACTCGACGTCGTAGCGAAACGGACGACGCTTTGACCTCGTCAGCCCCCAGTGATTACAGGCGATCTCGACTTTCACATGTCATTTGAGACCTGTCGTACAACGCCAAGATTGTAAGAGAAAGATATCTGTTATAAGAGGAAGTTAATATCGGCGAAATCCACGATTCGCTGAGCATGTCAGCCGTTATTTGAATTAAAGGTATTGCATTACGCTTAGATGTTGATTGCAAATGTTGCGTTCATTCAAATAGACAATTTTAAAATCACTTGGTACCGTCACTTAAACATTGGGCGACTTATAGACTTTCCTCTAAGTCCTACGATATATTCCGCTCTTGACTAAAAGTTTTATTTTTCAAAGTTTGTTGTCTTTGCAAGGACTTCATAGGTTGTATGTGTGGCAATAACGATCAGACGCTCGTCAATACATTGACAATAAGCGCAACATTCTGTAATCGTTACCTTCGGTTTGAAGCGTTTAACGTGCGTTGTCTTTATACGGTGCATGTTTCATCATCAGCGGCATAGTCTTCTTCTTTCACATTACTATCATCTTCTTCTTAATTTCCTTCTGATTTCATTTCCTCTTCCTCATAATTATTATCCATTTATTTTATGCTTTCCGGTTGTTTTTAGAGAAATATCCGTGAATTAAAACTGATAATTTCACTGTTTCAAACAATGAAAATAATCAGTGAAAATTATCGATAATTTTCATTGTTTACTGTAAAATGACGTCAGTTTTTTGACGAAATGACGTCATTATCCCAGCGAAATTCTTTAGTTTAACTCTTTGACAATGTATATAAACGGTGAGAAAAGGCATAAAATAAAAAGAAAATGTGTTGGATTCGGTGGAATATCGATTTTAATTCACTCGTGATCATATAAAATATTATTTTCTATGATAACTCGTGAATTAAAAATCGATAATCCACCGAATCCAACAAATATCCTCTATATAATTACCATAACATTTACCGTACTCATATACCTCTATCCCAGGCCCTCTATATAATTACCATAATATTTACCGTACTCATATACCTCTATCCCAGGCCAACGAATATCCTCTATATAATTACCATAACATTTACCGTACTCATATACCTCTATCCCAGGCCAACAAATATCCTCTATATAATTACCATAACATTTACCGTACTCATATACCTCTATCCCAGGCCCTATATAATTACCATAACATTTACCGTACTCATATACCTCTATCCCAGGCCCTCTATATAATTACCATAACATTTACCGTACTCATATACCTCTATCCCAGGCCAACAAATATCCTCTATATAATTACCATAACATTTACCGTACTCATATACCTCTATCCCAGGCCCTTATAACATTTACCGTACTCATATACCTCTATCCCAGGCCCTTTCGCGTTGTAGGGATGTAACTTCCTCGCTAATAACAAAGACAAAATCATCGTTACCCAATTCACGTGATTAATCAGTAATTAACTAATCGTTTAAACAAAATTCTTAATAAAGATTATTATTTTGCTTGTTTGAAAATTATGTATTCACTTTTTTATGAATATATGATAGTTTTCTTGAAATTTATCATTTTGTCAAACTGCGAACACGTCCTTTAAATTGCCGCTACGCAACATTGCCTTTACAACAGTCACCGTGGTGTAATGTTACCACAGTGTAAATTTGCAACGAATCGCCTTTACTTACAACCGCTCTTTCTTATCAAACAGCTGCGGTCGTTCATGAAAGTCTAGTTTTCACCATGAATGCAAAGATTGCTGTGGTGCTGTCGGTGATCGCGTGTGTGATTAATATTATCGGTCTGGCGATTCCGTACTGGCGTACATGTTCGATGAAATTGAAAGAGTTCGATTTTTCAGTCGGCTCCAATTATGGCCTTTGGATATTCTGCGGATATGTTGACGCGCCGAATAGAAGTTTTCGCACATGTTCTGCCTATGATCACCCGGAGATAACGTCTTCAAGTAATCACATTTTGTTAAGTTAGTTTAAACCTGTATATTTTTAATTCATGGTAATGGTAGCTCAGGTCGCATTCATACTATCCTGAGTATTCGATATCATTTCTTTTTGAGAGCAAGTACTTGGTATCATTTGAGATGTACTATGTGTGTACATAATGCACTTGACAAAATCACATTCATTAATTTCATCACATATAATAGGATACAAAGGAAATGTTTTATCCGTTCAAATGCGATGACCACAGTTTTATCCATATGTGTTTCTGTTGTTCATGTTCTTTGTTCCTGAGGCTTATCCTTGTGCAAATGGTCACTAACTTTAGTTTGCGTAACCCGCAGTGAGAAGGTTTACCTCTTGGTGGTGCTGCCGAAGATTAACTTTCTTTGTGTTATGGTTTCTTATCTATTTAAATTCCTATTCCTCGCATTTGCACTTAAGATAAAATTAAACCCCAGTTGTATTTATATGGTTTGAGGTATTCAAAGTAGTTCTTGTCAATTTAGGAAAAAGCATTCACCAAGGTTTAACATTTTAAGTTCGTACATGTTTTCATAACTTTGTCGGAATACTTTGTTGTCGAATAATGTCTTGCGATGAAGTTAAAAAAAACACAATATTATACAACGCTGTGAATTAAATACACTGCTATTTTAAATAATTAGTAACCATCCGATCAAGCAAAAACAAACTGTCAAAAGAGCTCTCGCACTAAAAAACCTAAATGTCAAACAGGCTTTTCAAACTTAAGTTTTGTGGAATGTGTGATTTAATTGGTGTTTGCGCTTTGAAAACCGAATCACGGTTAACAAAATAAAAGCCGTCTTGGGAACTGCTTATAATAATTAAATTTGATAAACATTAGAAACCTATTTAACTAATGCACATTATAGAGGCCAAATAACGACACGCCCATTCTTTTGACATACTTCATTTTCAACTGATCGGACATTTATTTAAAAAAATATATAAAATATTTTCAAACTTATTAGTTTATGATTTGCCGAGATCTTTGTGACTTAGAAGTAAAATTGGAAAATCTTAATTATAATGTATGAATAATAATAACACAATTATAGAAAATAATTGCAGTCTATTATCATAAATATCACTATTACGGATACTTTAAGATATACCTGAACGGACGGTATATCCAATAAATACATTGAGACGGCAATTACCATTGCAGAAGGCTAGACTTGATATTTTGCCTTCCTTCTTATAGTGTTTCATCTTAAACAAAACAATGATCTATTATTTATTCATTCTGTGAATCGGTTTTGAAGGAAAATCTCATGGGAAGGGTTGTTATTCATTGTTAATTGATATGGACCATTTAAAATGCATGAATACTTTATTATAGCATGTTAAACAAAAATAGTGTATTCTCATCTACAACGGAGAAAGAAATTGACAACAAGTAAAGTTGTTCATAGGAACATTACGAATGTACAAGAAATATTTGATGCCGATTATATAAGCTTAATTGAAGAACATAATTAAGACTAAGTTTTTTGCCTCAAAATGTCTTACAAATGTCAAGAACAATACACTTTTATGTCTCTTATTTGTTTTAAAGCTAATGTAGGAAGATTTGGCGAAACCTACCAAATACTTGAAACCAAACCTACCTATATGCTTGAATCAAAGAATTCGTTACATTTTATGAAAAAAAGAAAAACGGAATTAATTGCATGAGATATATTATATTTAATGAGGCTATTTCATGTTATAAAATTCTACCTTAAAGTAGTGCCAGCGGAATTGCATAGGATATAAAAGCATATTTATTTAATGTTAATTTATATAAAAAAAGTTCCAGCTGATTGATAAGAATGACTGCATTATATTGACGATAATTAGAAGTTGTGCTGAATATTAAAGTATCACTAAATATGATGAGTGTACTGCTGAATTCTTCATGGTAGTTTAAAAGAAGTTAGGTCTTCAAGAAGTTTAGAGAACATGGAAGTTTTACTTGGATTCAAGAGATAACAAGATGTTTTTTATTCAAACGCCCTTTAATAATCATACTGGTATCATTTATTTCGGAAACACTAGATAACTTAACGAGCTGCTAAAATATGCAGAAGACAATTATTTACCTGTATTTCTTATGCTCAAATACATATTCATGTGTTTGCATCATACTATGGCCTACATAAAAATCGGAGTTTTTTCAAATACTATTCATGTAAAAAGGTTTGTAAAGAGGAAAACCGATTTTGTGCGGCGACACACAAATGCGACGTCACCATGCACGTAATTGAAAGGAATGAACAACCAATTAAGGAGCAATATTTGACATCATCTTAATCATCTTTTTAAGTTATTTGATCAGCTGATTATATTCAATATGATACAGAGATATTAATTTTAACAGCCTCACCAAGTCCTGTCTTTACATAAAGATAACTTCGATTAATTTCGTCAAGATCGATCCAAATCTTTTGCAGCTAATGGCATTCTTCAAGCAAGATATATTGAGCTCGTGGCCTCAATATTGGTTGTCTGCTCCACGATAATGGGACTCGTCCAGACGGTCTCGCATACCCCTAAAGTCCTGTACACGAAACCATCAGGAGTCATGTGTATCATAGCAGGTATTGTTTGCTTGGAATTTCATCGTCGCCTACAGTATTAATTTCACATCATAACATTGTTTTTCTTTGCACACATTTTTCTACACAAACTACCCATATCCAGCATTAGTTAATAAGCATAGCGTCTAACGCAGATTACGGAATAAATCAATGAATTAAAGAAAAAACGACACACGCACGCATACTTCTCTAAAACTTTCATCGCGTACATGTAGCCTAATTCTGCAGTCTGCAAATTGTAGATAAAAGGTCGTCTGCAATATAATTACATTTTTTGTCGACAAACTGCCAAAGAATCGTTATCGTATGAACACAGCGATTTGTATTGCGGCGTCCGCGCGACGTGAACAATTGCTATGATATTAAAAGGCAAAAGCAAGGCCTACATTGCCCTGAGGTTAAGTCATCATAATTGTTTTTCTTATCATTAAAGGTTTGCTTTCGTATCGAATATATAGTACTGTGTTATATATAACAATAAGTTACTAGCCTAAACTACACCATTACCGTGGTTTTACTTTGAATGTCTCTCTCGATAATAATTTTGTTATTTCATTGCTCTTATATATCCTATTCTGTCTTCACAAAGGAAGAAATATAAATCCTATTAAGCTCTGTTAGAGAATGCCTTCTAAAAAATGGATTATTTTCCTTGCTTGCTGTTGAAGTTTACTTATTGTATAGCTTTCATTTTTTTCCACATCTTATGCAAACATAGGCTATATTAAGCCAGTTTTAAAGTTAAAGCGGGGGTCACGTCCTTGTATCAATCAATTTACAGCTTTCGGGGTATAACCAATTCCAATGGCGCATGACAATCGTGATACATCGGCTATCTCGGATTCCTCCGTAAGATAGGCCTCGTGGCTAACGGTCGCCATATTGCCTTGTATTACTACTTTACTACCCAAAAGGTTGTCAGTCTATTGTTATGAGGCTGTATACATGCGCGTTGAACTAGCGCCAAACTTTTTACCGAAACTTTGATATTAAGAGCACTATTAACGTTCATTTGTGTTGCATTTTGACCTATTATCCAAGTGATTTACTTTTCCAGTATTATTTAATCACCCTATCATCCAATTTTTAAGATGAAATTACGGTGTTTACAAAACCAACCAAACCGAAAGTGAAACTGGATGCATCACGTTTCGCGATGTAAACATTAAATATTTGTTCAGTTTGACGAAGCGAATCGATAATAGACGTTGGAATATGTATGCAATACAGACTATCATTGCCGATTGTAGTACTGGCTAAAAAATACCTTTTATGACAGGTCATGTATAGAACGTTAATCAAATAGTGACCATAAATCACTACAAATGTCTGGGTTGTTCATTAACCCATTTATGCCCAGTGGACTCTCCCATCCTTCTAAATTGGATAAATTTATTTCCAAAAGTAGGGGTGTCTTGTATATTTATTTCTATATTTAGAATATTTCTTACAGAAATTTCTTTAAGCAAACAGCGCAGACCCAGATGAGACGCCGCATTATGCGGCGTCTCATCTGGGTCTACGCTGTTTGCAATGTCCTTTTTTCAGGACGCTAGGCATGAATGGGTTAATATAATTAATGCACGTTTCGGATCTAATTGCCTGTATCTAGTTGTAATTACCATGATATTGATAAAATTACAACGTTTTTTTCATAAATTAACATTACATGTTTTATTTTTATCATTTAGGGAATATATAATTGTATCATTATCATCATTAAATATTCTGAAAATGATCTAAATTATCATGATTACTTTAAAGTTGAATTTTTAAATTTTACTCATTATTTTTAATGAATTTGCACATTTGCTTGATTCAAAATAAAATGTATTAATAAGGGTTTCAGTTGTTTTAACCCATTTTTAGTTCGATTAAATTTAAAGTACTAACTACGTACATGTATGTGAAATGCTCTTGAGTTTGTTTCCTGGGCCTAGAACCAGTACTTGGGTGTCTCTTGGAGATTTCTTAAGAATGCTCCTACACTGGGGATCAAACCAGTGACCTCCAGATCATTAGGTGGACACCACATCCATTACACATCAGCGACCTTTAATTAGTAAATTACTTTAGTATTGCAGCATTATATAATGTTATGTTGCTACATATTTTTGGAAAATGATTAATGTGCAGTACTAAATAAATCTAAATGCATACAATTTTAATTGTGTATATTGTGTGATTATTCGTTACAAATTCCCTTTTTACAGGTATACTGGATTATGAAAGACTGATAAACATAAAATTGACAACTCATCTCCCCAACGATACTTTGTGTGGCTCATTCTCAGAACAAACCCATAGTCAGTGAGAAAACTACAGTGTAAAAAGACCACTTGATTGTGACAATTATGGCTGACCATAAAAATGAATTGGATACTGTTTTAAGCTTCACTCTACTTTGTCTGAAAATAAAAGTCCTAAATGATGTAATAGAAAATACATATTTAATTTTTAGTTTTACAATGGTATATATATACATACATATATTATAATATCTTTTTATCAATGGTCAATCAATTTAAGTTTAACTAATATATACATACACATTTTATACATGTGTATGCTTTGATTTTTTTCTATTGAAGCCAAATTAATATCCCATTAGATAGATATATAATATCACAGCAGTATTCCTATTTTGTCTGCAAGTACTGCAGAAATCATGGATTATTATTTTACTGAGTCAGCCTTATTCTTTATATTATAATTGTTAAAACAGATTAAGATGTGCATTATACAATTGAGGATGCATCAAGATTAAAAAATGGTACATGTATAAATTAATAAAGAATCAATAACAATCAGAAACTGTGCATTTTTTTTCAGTATTGTGTGAAAGGATTTGAAGTAATGATGTGTTTTTGAAATATGATTTATGTGAATTTGAATAAATATATAAAATTTAGTGATTTTCTCAGACAAAAACTGTTAATTACATACTAAAGTATTCAGAATGTATTATTGTAATATTCATTCGAATTTTTTAGTACAAAAAGCACTTTTCCCTGGCATTTGTATTTATAGTAATTGCATATTTTATCATTCTGACAGCATTTATAAACTGTGTTCATGCAAGCATGAACACGGTTTCATTTTTTGAGTATTTAAACAAGAGGGCCATGATGGCCCTGTATCACTCCACTGAAAAAAGGCTGAAACAAATTTCTCTGCATGTGCAAATACTTAAATATAGGCCCTATTTAAGCACATGTACACTTTTGTGACCTTCTGGGCTGGGTCAAATTTTACCCCAGGGGCATAATTTGAGAAAACTTTGTAGAGGACTACTATATCTCACTACATACAAAATGTGGTAGCCCTAGGTCCTAGAGTTAAGGACAAGAATATTTTTAAAGTTTTCACAAAATAAGCAAGATTTAAGCGTATATAATGTTCAATTTTGTGACATGCGGGTCAGGATCAAATTTGACCCAAAGGGCATAATTTGAACAAACTTGGTAGAGGACTATAAGATGTTACTGCATACCAAATTTGGTAGCCATAGTCCAAATGGTTTTCGACAAGAAGATTTTTAAAGATTTCACAAAATAGGCGCTTTAAAAGCGTTTATTCAATTTTGTGACCCCCCGGGGCAGGGTCAAAGTTGACCCCAGAGGCATTATTTGAACAAATTTGGTAGAGGTTTAATAGATGTCACTACATACCAAATTTGGTAGCCCTAGGCCCAATGGTTATGGACAACAAGATTTTTAAAGTTTTCACAAAATAGGCCCCATATAAGCGTATGTTCAGTTTTGTGACCCCGGGCAGGGTCAAATTTGACCAAAGGGGCATAATTTGAACAAACTTGGTAGAGAACTATAACATGTCACTACATACCAAATTTGGTAGCCCTATGCCTTATGGTTAAGTACAAGAAGAGTTTTAAAATTTTCACAAAATAGGCACTATATAAGCATATAATTGATTTTGTGGCCACCGGGGCAGGGTCAAATTTGACCCCTGGGGCATAATTTGAACAAACTAAGTAGAGGACTATACAATGTCACTACATACCAAATTGTGTAGCCCTAGGCCTAATGGTTATGGACAAGATTTTTTTTTAAGTTATCACAAAATAGGCATTATATAAGCATATGTTCAATTTTGTGACCCCCGGGGCAGGGTCAAATTTGACCCTAGGGATTAAATTTGAACAAATTTGGTAGAGGACTATTAGATGTCACTATATACCAAATTTGATAGCCCTAGGCCGGATTGTTATTGACAAGAAATTTTTTGAATTTTTCACAAAATAGGCCTTATATAAGCATATGTTCAATTTTGTGACCCTCGGGGCAGGGTCAAACTTGACCCCAGGGGCATAATTTGAACAAACTTGGTAGAGGACTATAAGATGCCACTACATACCAAATTTGGTAGCCCAATGGTTATGGACGAGAAGATTTGTAAAGTTTTCACAAAATATACCCTATATAAGCATATGTTCAATTTTGTGACCCCGGGGCAGGGTCAAATTTGACCCCAGGGGTATAATTTGAACAAATTTGGTAGAGGACTATTAGATGTCTCTACATACCAAATTTGATAGCCCTAGACCCAATGGTTATGGACGGGAGATTTTGAAAGTTTTCACAAAATAGGCCTTACATTGTATTTAAGCAAATTTTCAATTTTGTGACCCCCAGGGCAGAGTCAAATTTGACCCCAGGGGCATAATTTGAACAAATTTGAAAGAGGTACACCCCAGGAACATTCCTCAGAAATTTCATTAGAATTGGACCAGTAGTTTAGGAGAAGATGTTTAAAGGAAAAGTTTATGCATGGATGCACGATGGACACAGGACCTTTGGCCAGTGGAGCTAAAAATCAAATTAAACATTTAGTTTTGATTTAAAATCAGTTTTTATATGCAAGTGTCTATTTCACTTATAAATTAAAACAGTATATTATTCATTATTGAAAAGATTATTCCAAGCTTAATGTCATATTTCAACTTTGCATAGTGTAGTTAATTGAACATTGTATTGAACTGTATGGGCAGCTATATTTTTTAATTTATGTACATGTGTATGTTGTATTATACAAAATGCATTATTTTTACCACAAGTAGACCATATAAGGCTTACTGCTACTAAATAGGCACTGGTATGAATTTGACACTGTTTTTGATGCTCATACAAAACTTTAATTATTACTACACTTTAGTATATTAAATATTTTCAAGTTTTTGTTCAACATTTTTTGCAAAAGAAAAGAGTTTCTTAATGCATTTGAAAATATACTTAAAACAAACTAAAAACGCATTTTAACATACCTTTTTCCTGGTAAAGTGTATTTGGGATGATAAAAAATACACTTGAAGAGTATTAATGCTGGAAAAATGCAGAAAAAATACATTTGTTTCTGTTAGAAGTGTGTCTTGTCTGCATTTTTAAGTGTATTAAATGCACATCAAATGCAGATAAATACAATGCCAATACTGTTACATGTATTGTAATGGACATAAAATGCACTTGTTCTTGTAATTAAATGCTTTAGTGAATTGACATAACCTTTTATAACGTTTTAACAATTAATAATACCTTCTTATATAAATTTTCTTTTGAAATGTGACACTTAAATGATTTTTGCACCACTAGTAAGAGATATAATTTGTGCTCATATAAATGCTTTATCATTACACTACATAATATCATTTGTTGTATGAAAATTACCCGTAAAATTCATGTGAAAGCTCAAGAGATCAATAGCAGCGTGCTATACCCTGCTCCTTTTTACATGACTTGATGGTATTTAGTCCCCAATTCTACATGGCTAAGGGAAAATTAATGTGCAGATTTGACAAATAAGTCTTAACTGGGATCCAATAGGCAGACTTTCATATTACTTGTATTTAATTTAAATCATGATCTGAATTGCTCTTTGGCAAATCTTTGTTGGTCACAGTATTCAACTGAATTTTGTTCACTTTGTAGTGATTATATTTCCTATATTTATCAGACAACATCTTTCTTCAAAAGTTTAACATGATTGCTTGGTTAATTTAGAAACAAGATCAATGCATCATAACATAAAATGAAAAAATGTGTATTAAATAGTAAAAATGGCAGCAAAAAAGCACTAGATTATCTGCCTTAAATCTGAGACGATATGTTGATGTATTGGAATTTCTCATAAATAATGTGCTCCATAGTTGTATAATTGTATAGTCGCATGCATGAGTGGTGTCAATGTCACAATACCAATTAAAGCCTATAATTTACTAAAACAATTTGAAGTTTGATGTGAGTGTTTTTCAAGATCTGTTATATATAATTATATATACATGTATATATATATTGTTGAAAAGTTAACATGCAATAAGTTTACTGTAATTAAGTGACAAATAGTTTTACTGATTTGGTTGGATGCATATATGCAGATATATCATGGTTTGTGCAGAGGACAGTAGCAAAAACAAGAGCTGTCTCCGTAGGATGACATACGCCCCCGATAAACGCTTTAATAGAAGTTATGAGCATTTTTCAAAACCTAAAAGCCGACCCTAAGTTCAAGGTCAAAGGGGTCAAAATTTGTGTGTGTATGGGAAGGCCTTGTCCATATACACATGCATACCAAATATGAATGTTACATCTGAAGCTACATAGAAGTTATGAGCATTTTTTCGAAACCTAAATGCAAAGTGTGACGGATAGACAGACGGACAGTGCGATCACTATATGCCCTCCTTTTGGGGCATAAAAATGTGTTTCACATTGTTTTGGTAGATTAGTAATGTAGTTAAAAGAACAGAATCATCAATTATAAAGTTATTGATTATAAAGTGTTGCTGGCATATTTGATGCATTCATCTAGCTAAAACAAGGTCCCTGTTTTATCCCCACTGGCACCGAGTGAGGGTTCTCAAAATCTTTAAACAATATAAATAACTACATATAGGGTCGAGAGCCTTGTTGATATGGGCGCTAAATACCTGAAATCAAAGCGACCCAGGTTAAAGGCCGAGGCCAAATAAATAAACCAGGGCAGAGGCCGCACGAGCCTGCTATACTCTGAACAAGTATTGTTTCTTCTCAGAAAACTGGCTTAAGTGTCTTACTTAGCTTTAGACTTTGAGTTTCAGTGCAATCAATCTAAAATAAATTGGTCAAATTATAGCTAAAGAAACTCCAGCGTACAGTTTATATAGTATTGACAGACCTGTAAAGTCGCGCCAGTCAAAAATCATAAAAAGCGACATTTAAAGTTATGGTAGCCAGAACTAGTCAAATTAAATAATAATTTGTAAAAAATAAACATTCTGCACAAATTCAATTATTTACTTTACCTGTGTGCATGAATCATTTCAGTCTTGATGGTTAGTGAACTATGTCAAAAGCACCATATCTATGAAACACTTGTTTTTTTAATAGTGCAATGTTCCACAGAGATGATGCTGATGATTATTCTACACGATGATGAATTATTAGATATATTTCTAAATTCCATTTCCACCAACAATTCGGTTATTCAACTACCAGTTCACATGCTTCATACACAGTTGAAAATAACACTATTTCACTCAACAACCGTGACACATGTACTCAATTTTTCAACTTTTCGCAATTACGGTAAAATTGTCTTCTACTGTTATTGTTGTTGTACTTTTGAAAGTAGTTCGAAAGATGGCGACCATTAACCCAGAGATTGATTTATGAAATAAATCGTCTGCTGATCCAGAGTGGGCGCATGAGTCTTATACCCCCGTGTAATTAATAAATAATACATATGTTATTTATTTAAATCTCATATCACTATCATTGCTGTTTTACGCCAGCATTTAGCGTTAGATAGTTAGCGTTATGTAGTCGTAAGACGTTTGCAAGTTTTTTCAATAAGTAATTTTGAAGAAAAGAATAGTCATGTTGCTGGCTGATTTGTTGCACAATGGAAGCACATTGCTCTCTTCGGATCTGAACGATGGGTGATTGGCGGAATGCAGACTCATCAATTTAAAAGCATGAACATATATGAAAGTTGTGGATGTCTGAAGAGACATGCAAACAACAGATACATAATATTCCAAGTGAGCGAATAAAACGCATTATATTGATAAATTATAAGAAAAAAAATGATTTGTATATATATATATATATATATATATATATATATATATATATATATATATATATATATATATATATATATATGTATAACGTTTTGCGAAAGGACAATTAGTGTGTAACTTGAATTGCATTGAAATAATCTTTGAAGGTCAGAGCCTGTATTACTGATTTTGCGTTAGATTTCGCTCAAAAGGGACCAGATTCAAACCCCGATGAGGACAATATTTAATTAAGTCTTGATATCATTAATATTTTAGATTATTCTAAATATAATACAGTTGTCTGTGAATGCATTTCAAAAGGTTTTATCCATAAACAAAACATAATTCTGAAGAGATGGAACATAAACCTCCTTTGTATAACTGATGCTGGTGCTTATCAGGACGCATGTGTTGCAGGTATTTTGGCGCTGGTGGGATGCATAGTGTTCGCGACTACTAACATCCAGTTGCAGGTGTCTACATATGCATGCCACTATCACGCGGGGTTCGCCTTGTGTATCGTAGCCGGAGTAATGAGCCTTGTCAGCGGTGTGCTATACATGTTGGCTCGAAAGAACACGCAGGACTACTACAACACGCCGCTAATATGATGCGACTCAAAAATAGTGACTTTTTTGTTTTACTTTTCTAACAGTATACATGTATATATGTGAGCACGTCCTTTAAAATTGATATTACTTAAGTTTGACAGTTTTTTCATATGGCATGTAAACCTAATGTTTGACATTTGATTTAATAAAATAAAACTGATTATTTATTTTTTTATTTATTTTCTCTCCTCCATTCGTGTTCACTAAACCACTAAACACTATATATATATATATATGACGAACCTCAAGTCTGCTTATTCCAATTTTGTTTTCTCTTCCTCATTTGTGTTTACTAGACACGGTCATATATACATGTATGATGAACCTCATGCTACTCATGGTGGATTTCACTTTATGGAGAAAAATAACAGTTTTAACAGAAAGTCATTTTTTGCGAAATCCACGTTACGTTGACCATTGCAGCCGCAATGCGGTTTGAATTATGTGCATAGCGACAAGATGTTAATGGCAAATTTGGCTGTCAATGAGGCACATTGACACATTTAAAATCACTTTGTACCGTAAGTTTAACATAGGGTGAGTGAACGAATCTCCGAAGGTCATACGCTTTATTCTGCTCTCTACTAAAATAGTTTTTATATCAAATGATGATGATGATGATGATGATGATGATGATGATGATGATGATGATGATGATGATGATGATAGTATAAATGTAGGGCTTTTGCGGCCATCTTGGACGCCATATTGGACATTCTAGCGTTCTGATTGGTTGTAATGGAGTGAGATCGGCCTTCTGATTGGTTGATAGGTTTGGCGGACATCTTGACGGTTTACAACCGTCGGTTTTTGTTGGTTTGATATATGATGAGTAAGAATGTTGGCGGTTTGACGCCATCTTGACGGTTTCACTTCCGTCGGTTTTTAGCGGTTTCGTACGAATAAGAATGTTGGTGGTTTGGCGGCCATCTTGACGGTTTCCGTCGGTTTGAAATATAATACGTGAGCATTTTAGCGGGCGGTTCGAATAATTGCCGCTATATTGACGATTTAAGTCGGGTTGAAATATGATAAGTGAGCATTTTAGCTGTTTTACTGCCTTCGGTTTAACATTTCATGAGCGAGCATTTAAGCGGTTCGACTGATTGCCGCTATATTGACGATTACACTTTTGTTGGTTTGAAATATGATAAGTCTAATTTTACAGACCATATTTTGTAAATCAGTATGTGGCAAGAAGGCTTATGTATGGTAAGCCTGTTGTAGCAGACGATAAATTCCATTCTCCTAGCAGAGTTGTCGTTGATGCCTAAATATAACGTGATGAACCGCTGTGTATTGGTACACTTTGCAAAGGGTTTATAAATATGACTTATTGTTTAACAGCCAGTAAAATTAGATTGGCCAGTCTGGTGTTTATCATTGAAATCTGTACATATTGGCTGCTTTCAGTGAAAACGGGGCTTAATGCATATCAAAAAGATTAGCCTGTGTATATTGATTAGCCTGTGCAATGCGTAGAAGCTTATCAAAGACATTTTACAACAGCGAACACGTACAGTGCTTATACATCAATTTAACGGAGCATTTTCGAGTGGTTATTCTTTTCGAACCAGTCCGCTAGTATAAATAAGCATGCGTCTTTTACTTGAAATAAACTTCACGATTTGTTTTGTTGATTGCATTAGTAATGATATAATGGTGATTGTGAATAGGAGTTAAAAACATGAAAGCATTTTACTTCAAAATAAATATAGCATTCAAAATGTACCTGACTAGTGGTTTACATACTTAAGCGTTACAATCATGGGGTGTAATTTGTAGTTAATTTTAACCAAGAGACTTTTAAATCTGTTAGTCAGCGTTTGAAGTATCATTACACTAACCCCCTTTTCACTGAGCGCATTTTTGTAATTTCAAGTACAAAAGAGAAGTGAAGCGGAGTTCATTACAGTATATTATCTAAACAACGATCCATTCAAAGCGGACGAGACGAGTTCTCTAACACACATTGCGTGGAGATTATCAAAATAGCATTTGACAGGGGTGTCTGGGCTCCGACAGAATTATTCAATTATAAACAAAGGTCAATATAACTTTTAATTTAGATAGTTCACGCCGGGTATGCGAATACTTCGTTGACGGATGGCACTTCACTAACAGAGAACAACAAAAGCCACGCGCGAGAGATGAGTTCTTCAGCTTTTTTGTATTTATATTCTGTTTATTTGGTTTTTAGACACAGAACATTGTTTGGGTGATTAATGGTATAGCACTTCGTATTGCGAAGAAAGAAATTCTCAGAAAAACGGTGAATTATTTAAAAAAAAAAACGATAAAATTCCATCGATAATCAGCATGACTTGAATGATCAGTACATATTTTAACAAAATAAACATACTTTTAAATAAATAAAAAAACGTGCTTACTATTCGAAATAAAAGATCAATATATCCAGTAATGTAACAACATGTTACATTTAAGTTTACTAATATATTTGAGAAAATTCAAATGTTTTAAGAGTCGAATGCAATTTTTTTATCTGCACTTCGTTTACCGATCATCTAAAAAACAATGGCACTTCGTTTCCCGACATCTAGACACTTTTTTCCAGATATAACACACTCGTTTTTTGTGAATCAAAAATGCAGAATTCGCTGTGGAATACTGTTAAAGTAAGCAGGCAATAAATAAAAATGTATGTGCTTAGTACGCAAATAAAAAACGAATTACCGAAGCATGTTCTTATCCCTTTGAAATATGATTATGATTTGGTATAAATGTGAAAGATAAATGTTAAACAAATTGGATATGTCAAATGAGTAAAATCTATATGACCATATATTTTAAATTACGTTCTAAACGGTTGATTCAAAGCATTTATCTTTATGTCCAAATGAAGGTACTAAGGCTATTTACTTATATATTAGATAGCATGTCATGAATAATCACTCTGCTTAAACTGCCTCTCAGAGATTAATATCAGCAGCGATGCAGGTCCGAAATTCTATTGGAACTTTTTGGCTCAATGCCAGTAAACGAAAATAGCAATAAAAGAACGGGCGGGGTCGATCTAATCACACGACAGTGGTGTAAAAAGTTATGCATATCCGTCTTTGTCTTTAATTTAATCAGCGACGACACTTTCCGCCTAAACTGGATGTTCGTCAAGAAGAGTCTGCCTCTAAAAGAAAAGTACAATAACGGCGCAAAGTGTCGTCCCTGATAATCCTGTGTGTATTGCACAGGCTAATCTGGAACGATACTTTACGCCCAGGCATTGAACCCCCTTTTTACAGAGCGAGGCTTATATATAAACATGTATGTGTGTGTGTTTGTTTGTGTGTGTTATGTACACATTTATTAAATAATAAATATTATCTTATTTGAAAATTGCAATTATAATAAACATAGTGTAAATTAATTGTAATGTGATTTTTGACAAATATATGTTCAAAATGTTTCGTATGAATAGCCATAATATAAATAAATGCATTTAAGGTAGAAGATAAAACTCAGTTATTAGAGTGCCCGCTTTGTTGAAAGTCTCCGTAATCTGAAGTGCCCTTTATCGGTAAACAAAGTGCCTGCAACTTTATGTATGCCATCTATTACAACATGCACTATCTTGGTTTATATTTTATTGAATACTATCAAAATTTCAGTATTTGAAGCACAGTGATTACTCTACATGCTGGAATAGCAAACAATTTCTTGCAATAATTCTAAGTAGTTTTATTTTGTTAAAATGTTTACTGTTCATCCAGTTTATGTTGTTTTCCGATCGAATTTTCTATTTTTGGGGGCAAAACTGTACCATTCTTCCGTGAAATTGTGTATTCCCAATACAAAAGGATACACCATTTATCAACTCGACCATGTGTCTTGTCTTAAAAACTAATCTTTAGGATATAACTTTAAATAAAACAGAGGAACTTACCTCTCGCGCGTGGCGTTTGTTGTTCTCTGTTAGTGTAGTGCCATCCGTCAACGAGGTATTCGCATACCCGGCGTGTCCAAGTCCATTTACTGATACAACTAATGAAAAAAGCGTTTTCCCTCCAAAACTTTATTTATTAAAACAACAAAACATGTAAAACAATAAGGATACATATATAAATATTTAACATTAGTAAAATTTTGAAAAAACATGAATGTAAGAAGTATAGTAAAACAATGCAAAACATAATAATAAAGCATTGCAAATATTAAAACATCACAAACAAAATTACTATTTCTAAATTACTATTGAAACAATAAAAAAAACATTTGTAAATCACAACTGGAAAAAAACATTTATAAGCACATGCTAGTCAGGGACGACACTTTCCGCGTTTATGATATTTTTCGTTTAAAGAAAGTCTCTTCTCAGCAAAAGTCCCTGATAATACTGTGTGGATTGCACAAGTTAATCTGGGACAACACTTTACGCAATGCATTAAACCCCCCTTTCACAGAGAACGGCTCATTTTAATTAAATTTACGATTTTTACTAGTAATACATAAAGTTACTCAACACCATATATGTTAATGTATTTATTATAAATTTAATTTGATTATAGGAATGTTTTATTCATAAAAGTTGACGAATCATACCGATATGCGATCATATAATTGATCATTTATACAATTTTATGAATAGCATAAAATAAGTCATACATATATGCACGCCATACGTTTATGCATACTATATAATTGAATTAAGACATATAATTTTTCTAACAATCGATGCACACTAATTCCAGTGCACAACGTAGTACCATACCAGGTGTTTTCTATTAGCTAGCAATACACGAAGATCATTCGCTTGTTCTACTTAACAGTTGGTATATAAATAATGTCTACAAAACTTGGGCCGGGAATTTGTTAAAGGTTCCGAAAGGGCAACAAATTCGAACTTGGAAATGTTCTTTTGGGACTAATTTATTTTCAATATACTGCAGTATCAAAAGGTTATCTTATTTTGTATTTCTTAATCCATGTCAGTCACACATTTGCCGTTTTCATAGCAAGGAATTTATATATCGTCAGATAAACCAATGGTTTACATTACACAAAAATAAATAATTAAGATATTACAATTGCTGTAATAGCTAATACACCATTTTATCAAGTGTGTCTATTTATACCTTAAATGCATTAGACCCCGTTTTCACAGAGCGCGGCATGCTTCGCGCTTAATAAAGATCTAAATTGCGCGCAAACAAGATCTACATCTTCAGACGATTGTTTGTTAATTTATTTAACTCAACGCAAATAAAAGCATTCAGGGTAATAATCGCTGATTTCCAATTATTTTAGTTCATTGTACTCAAAAGTTTACTTTTATTGTAAATGGTCTTACTATTATTTCAAGTGAATTGGGGTGTAGGTAGTGAATACACCTATTTGTAAAACTTCTTTGAATTAGGTGTGTAAAACATGATTATAAAGTGTATTGATAGAACCAATGGTGTACTTTTTAAAATAACAAAACATGTAAAGTGTCAATCAATTTCAAGCGCTCCTATTAATACGTCCAAATCTATCAACTATATCTAAATAACCTAAACTTTAAATCCCTTCTTGTAGAAACCATGTGTTGAGTGGTTGAAAAATATCGCGTGTGGTTTAAAACAATGGCGTTGGGGGAGGGGTTTCAATTTTGTACAATACACCCCCTCTATGAGTAATAGAGGAAAAGGCTTGTATGAACATCGATATAAATAAAACGGTAATTCTCATTTCAATCCCATAAACATGTTTGCTGACAAACGCAACGCATACGGAGAAGTAGTGAAGGTCTCAACGGCCTTAAGCGAAAATTAAGCTTCGCAACTCCCGTTAGGGGGGGGGGGGGGGGGTTACGTATGTGCACATTGCTGATAATAAAAATAGTAAATTTGTTTCTCTGAGCATTCACGAAGTGGAGGCATTAATGGGATTAGTACCCCACATACAGGCATATAATATCATGTGGCATGGGGTAAGTTATATATATATATATATATATATATATATATATATATATATATATTGGTTCTTTCTTGTATTTGTTTAAATAAAATAAAATTAATTCATATTACAAGTTTAATATTTAACGTGAACATTGCGTTTATTCTAATTTTAGGACTCATCATCAACACCAACACCACCAGCGCTATTACTTATGGGATACCAAAGGGGTCGAAACTTTAACTTCTGCTCGAGCAGAAAAAAATGCTGCTCGAGCAGCATTTAAATGCTGATCGACCAGCAAAGTGCTGCTCGAGCAGCAAATTTGCTGATCGACCAGCATTTTTTTCTGCTCGAGCAGAAAAAATCCTGGTCGACCAGCATTTATTTTTAGATTATGGCATTAGCCAATCAGAACTCTTGTTATATTTGCCATTTGCTGCGAAACTGGTTTGTTTGGAAAAAATGGCTGACGCCATGATGGTGCCTTTTTCACATCTTCTGCAAGTTTATGTGACGACCTGTTTAAAGTTTAACATTGACACGCGGTAAGTGCTTTATATTTTGGCTGCAAACTAGTCGATCAAAAAAATGGTTGCCATTCGCTAACTAAGAAAATCGATCATAAATGTCTAACGGCTGTCAAAACTTTTGCGAAAATTACGACGATGACTGATTAGAATGGCTCAATGGGTGCGCAATTGTAGGTTCTCTGTTTCTATCAATTTACTTACTTAATGATTCTTAATAATTGCTACCGACACAGGTGCCGATTGCCTGTGATTGTGCCTTTCTGGTTAACATTGTTTACGTTTCTCGTTCTCCCCATACATGTATATCTGCTGTCCTAACTTTTACAATTATCCAAAATATCATGTCTGTTAACCAGTTCTCAGTTCCCCAGATAAGCTACGTATCTGCGTCTTTAAAATGTTTAAAAATGCAAAGAAATACAATATCATGCGTATTGAAAACGCAACCAATTTGACTTTTACGCAAATTCGTCAAATTTACGATACAAAAGCTTCGATCAAAAATGCTTTGCTCATTTTAGGTATTTTTTCATTGGAATTATTATCGTAACGCGGTGACGCTTACATTCAGCAAGCTCAGCAAACGGTCATAGTTATTCAAACGCTATGCGTTTTCAATCTGACTTAAAGAAATCTTTTCACGCTTTGGTAAATTGACAAAACTGAAAAAAGTTGTTTCAGATTCGTAAGTTTTCGTTTTAGTTATGATATGTGTGAGGAAACAGTAATACTGAACATTAACCATGCTCTAATATAGCCATTATATGCTTCTTTTGACGATTTTAAAACCTAAAAATTATAAAGCGTTGCAACGCGAAACGATTGAATAATTTGGAGAGTTCTGTTTTTGTCGTTAAATTTTGTGAAACTACGAAGATTGCTTATATAAGGTATAAAATACGTCAAGAATGTGTACTCGGTGGAATAGCTCAGTAGGCTAAAGCGTTTTTACTTCAGGACTCTGGCAGGACTCCAGGGGTCACTGGTTCGAAACCTGCTCCGGGCCATGTTCTTTTCCTTTTTTTAAATTTTTTTTTCTTGATTTTTTACTGGAGCTTTTACGATCCAATGTTTACATTTATCAATATAAAGCATTTAATGAATTAGTTAAAAAAAATGCCAAAATCTGTGAAAAGGCCCCTTTAATTCGTCGCTCATTGTGCATGTATTTGTTTAGTCCAAATTTTTGACGCTCTCAAATATTAAGCTTCTTTTTATATGGGTAATATTTCCAAAGAATTTAGCCAATATAAAAAGTATCTCTAAATTCTTTGCGCGTCTTATAAATAAGACTAGTATTTGTAAAGCGGCTGTACTTTCAGTTTCTATTACGATGCGAAATAAAAATAGCTAAGAGGTCGAGAGACGTCCGAGATCGTTGCGCCAAAATATCAGCCGATCACAAACTTTTTCGAATCAAGAAAGCAAGAGCCAGTAAGTGCCGAATCATTCGTGTTATCGATTTTGTTAGAAACTGTGTATACACATGTACAGCAGTTGAGTTGACATCCACAAAACATGATGGAAAGTCTGTGACTTAACAAACCTGTCAAAAGTATAAAATGGCATGTCCTTGGTTAGAAATTGTCGACATTTTTTAAGTTTATATCATGGACAGTTTCAAGGATTAAAGATATTACGAAACATCAGTTTATTAAAATTAAGGTAGCGCACCTCTAATGGGCACGTATCCAAATATAATCTAATTAATTATTTTCTTAATCAGCATCATTTCACTGAACTACATGCAAATTTGTAGGTAGGCTTTCCATGCTTTTTAAAAAAATATGCCTATTTTTTCAAAACCACCCCCACGCTCGGCTTTTGTCCAGTTTATTTTCACCCCTGGGGTATATAAAAGTTCCATAATTCATCCAAATTTCCAAATATGGGCATGCAGTTGGTGTGTACAGATGCTGTAAAGGTGTTTAAAGTTAAAACAAGATGAAATAAGTATTCTTTTACAGACATTTATTTTTTACAAATTTTTATCTATGGAAGAGCGCCATGAAATGTCAGTGATTTCAGCCAAGTAAAAATTGGGTCGGTTAAAAACAAAGTGTCATAAAATTCAAAATAGTATCATTTAAGTCATATTTTAAACTTAGTTTTTATAGAAACACTATATACAGCAAAAATACCAAGAACTAGACAGATTTACCGTTTACTTTTTGAAATAAAAATAAAAATGCAACATGCATGGTTCGTATATTCAACAGTAAATCACCCAATTTCGCCATAACGTTGTTTTAATTTTAATAATTGAAGAATGTGCATAAAAATTGCAACATATTTAACAATAAATATAGCTTATATGCCATATTAAATCAAATTACGTTAGAAAAAAAAAACGCGTCGCAAAAAAGTATACGTCGTCGGCAGGATTCGAACCTGCGCGGGAATATCCCAAAAGATTTCTAGTCTATCGCCTTAACCACTAGGCTACGGCTCTTCAACCTTCAACCTAATAGTAGGCTCTTCAACCTTCGAAGAAATCGCGGGAAATCATTAGAGGTGCACTACCTTAATGATGATAGTTTACAGTTCTATTGAATCAATACAAGTTTGCAGCGTCGACAGAAGTAAATCAGCAATTATTTTAAGGTGTGCATTTTTATTACTCATTTTACTCTATTTGAAGAATGGAATCACCCTATCTTTCAAAATCAATGGGTGAAAACCTATTTCCCAAATAATTATCCGGGGCACTGAGTTCTCGAGCCATCGAGGACTTTTCTCAATTTCAATGTAAATTATTTTTCACCGAGGCCAAATAGCTTGTTCAAAGCTAACAACAGGTAAAATGTGAGTTGTGTCTGAATTACAAGTTGTTTAATTTTTTCATAATTGAAATGTTTACAATTTACCATTTATTGAATAACTTGGCAGTGCATATTTAAGTTCTGGGATGTTATTTTCAGCTCTGAACTGCGAAAAAAATCTGTCCTTCCATTTAAAAGTTCCTAAAGCAGACTTCCCCAAACTTTGCAGAGAGAGTTTAGGCATTGTATTACACACTCATTTTAACAATGGCATGCTATTGTACAACATGTATTGTCGGAAATAATTTCGATAAAAAATATTTGCAGGAATATATAATATTTCCATTGGGGATCTTTGTATCTTTTTATCTTTATTCTGAATTGCCCCTCTTAAGAATAATGTCATGTATGGCTGGTTTCGAATTAAGGATGATGATATGTCCTAACAGCATTTGTCATGTCATTTACTGTACTTCTTAACCTACATGTATTTGAATATTCAGTCCCCATATAACTACGCCCATATGTTGTGGACATTTTCATACAAAAATAAAAACAGGAATATGTATTGGAGTTTGCTGTTTAAATTGACAGTCAATCGGCGGGTAAAAGTTTTTTTTTATCCAGATTTGAGGAACTAAATGCAATTTACAGGGAAAACAATATATCCCTTTATACCACTTATTATTTTTGCATCACATGAGCTCTGGTGTCGTGAGGTGGAGGAAACTAGTGTTGAATCTAAAACATTTAGCATCATGAACTGAAAAGTAAGAAGCCAAGTCAGACACCGCAAAATGTAAAATAATCTGTCAGATGTTTGGTCTGACAGGCTAGGAAATTCTGTCACACTGAAAGATAATTTCTGGATTCCACATATTTCTGTTATTAGCAGATAGAATGTCAAAGCACAGATTAATTCCTTAAAATTTTAATGTATTTTTTTTCTATTAATAGCATAATTTTTAACCCCAATATTCAGAATTCACTTAAAGTCTTTATAGCATAAAAAATTCTCAGAATGCCAAAAGATATGCTTTAAATCTGCTAAAACATGCTCAAATGCAAATGCAAATACCTTAGAATACAATTCCATTTGATAAATAGTTATCTTAAACATCAATCATATACAATGTTGCATTTTAATTTCACTTTGACTATCAATTATTAACTGATTCGACTTATTGTATGCCCCAGTTGCTATATTTAAGCTAAAATGTGTGTTCCTGTTAATAGCATATTCCTGTTATTAGCATAATTTTTGCTGACATATGCTAAGAACAGGAATCCACTGTAGCAACATATTAATCAGGAATTATGGTTTGAATCCGTGAACTATTATTTTTAATGGTGAAAGAAAATCTCCATGGCGCGTTTTCAAAAATTCCTAATCAAGCTCGGTAAAAGAACACACAGAATAGCAAATTTATTACAGCGCCAACTTCCGGGTAAAAATGATTGATTTTTTTATATTCCGTAAAGACAAATGCCGCATCATATCATATGGGTGATTTAAAAAATAATGAAGCCTAAATAAAACATGCATTTATTTTCTTACCATTAAGCATGTTTGAGGTCTTTTTCTATCTTACAGAAGTGTTTCCATGTGATAAACTTAAATGTGAAAATTCTTCTCAATAACTTGCTTCATTAACAAAATATATTTAAAAATATCCTTAAAATTGCCCCAAGTGTACTGGTTTTGCGTGACATTTTATGTAAAAGTAATAAAAAGGCAATTTTCAATTCTATACTTCAATAAAACTTTCAGAAATATAAGGTATTGCCATCATTTAATGAATATAAAAATGCATATACTTTAAGAAAAATAGAACAATGCTTTTTACTCAATAGGTTGATATCTCTTGTAGCAAGTGTTCAAAGCTATGATGTTCTTGTCAATTTTGTGCCACAATTTTCAACTCTTCTTCACATATTAAGAGGTGGCATCATAAAGTGCTTCAATATTTATAGGCAAAAAGTGTCCTTTTAACCTGTCACATGTTTTTTCTACAATTGTACAGGTATTTATACAATTATTTGTTCATGTAAATTTTGAACAGCTGAATACTAAATGTGGTCAGAATTTGTTCCTGTCCCAAGTGTACATTTTGCAAGAAAGTTATTTTAAATTTTTCATAAGATAGAATTTTCAAGGTTTTACATCATTTTCTTCAAACCATTGATGCTTATCACAAGATAAACTGAAAATTTGATGCCAAAGCCTTGTGAACTTTTTTTGCAAGACAAAATATCCTATTGTCCCAAGTGTACGAATTTTTTAGCATGTTTGATGGACAGGTGATAGCTTTTAAAAAATAAACAACGGCACTAATTTTCTGGAAAGAAGTACACAGAAGGGTGTAATGTCCAAGAGAAAAAGGTGGTTTCTTCACTCTGGGGGTGAAATACTCTTATTATATGGGTATGTCTCCATATTTTGTCTTCAGAAGAAAAATATAAGCATATTAATGATTATGTGTAGGAAGTATATTTGACTTTACCTTAACATTATTACAAAAATACATTTCCTCTTCTCAAATTAATGTCAATTTTAATCAAAATGTTTCTCCAATAATCTTCAATATTAGCCTGAAGTTGGTTATTAAATGTTGTACATGTACACTTGGGACACAAAATGAACGTTTTTCTTATAAACCTCAAGAAAGTGAAAACAAACTTACATTATAGCAGAATTAATGATTAAATTTCGATTTAATAAAGCATTCAAAAGCAAGTGGAAAAAAAGCCAAAATAAAAGTTGAACATGGTCAAATGTCAAATATGATGGATGACAAAGTCTTTCAGACACTTATAATTAAACCACGCAGGCTGTCACCATTGTGGTACAATTCCCACACATCTCAACTCAAACCATGTTTAAACCTTCGATAAACAACGGTGCAGCACTTATTATTATTTCATTATTGTAATGACACCTTACCAAAATATATAGAGGATATATTGTATTACAGAGGAAGGTCAAGTAAGAGGACATCGTGTTATGTATAAAGTATAAAAAGAACAAGGTCTAATTTATAAAGAACAAGGTCCAATATATAGAGAATATAATGTTTAATATATAGAGAGCAAGGTCTAAATATAGAACAGTGAATTATATGTGTCTTGTTCTGAGAAAACTGGGCTTAATTCATGTGCGTAAAGTGTCGTCCCAGATTAGGCTGTGCAGTCCGCAAGTTTAAGCAGAAAGTGTCGTCCCTGATTAGCCTGTGCGGACTGCACAGGCTTATCTGGGACGACACTTTACGCACATGAATTAAGCCCAGTTTTATCAGAACAAGACACATATAATTCACTGTTCTATATTTATATTATAGAAAACGAGGTCATATATTATAAAAAATATATAAACCTGTATTTTGTATACAGAACCATGTTCATTATTTATAGAAAAGCGTCCAATATATAGAGAACACAATATTCGATCAACTTCAAGTATAGAGAGCAATGTCTTATGTATAGATATCAAATTCCAACATATAGAAGAGGCATAATGTCTTATATTTAAAGATCAAGGTCAATGCCATAGAGAACAATGTATAATATGTAGAGAACATCATTTGATATTTAGAGAACAAGGTATGATATCCATTTGTATAGAGAACAATGCCGAGCATATAGATCTCCAGCATATAGAGAGCACTGTCAAATAGATCTTTATTATATAGAACAAGATAAATTATGAAACCAAGGTCAAATATATACAACTATGTGAAATATATTGAAAACCAGGTCAAATGTATCTACAATTTGTGAAATATATGTGTTTTTTATGGTAAATACAGATCTATGACACACTGCATAATTATGGAGATTCCTTATGCCTCTGATATCCCATAGGTTATAAACATACTAAGGGCCACAAAAATACCTCAAATGAAATACATATAAAAGTTTTGCTATTTTTCTTCAGATTTTCATCCATTTTGAAAATGTCCCAAGTGTACAGATTTGGCCTAAAATCATGCTAGATCCTTTCAGCAAAAAATTCAAGTTCCCTGTAACTTATCTTATAATTTTATAAGAATATGTTATGCCAATTTAATTTTTATTCTATATTACTGACTGTTTGGGTATTTCTTAGAATAAATGAAATCTAAAGTTGTCAAGAACAAATAACCTTAAATCTCTAAACATCAACCTTAAATCATCAAACGGACCTTCTAGCACAGAACATTATTTGGGGAAACATTAATTTTTATAGTCAAATGTAATAAAAAATTAAAAAGTATTTATATATGTTGAATGATTTGCTTATTTTACTTGTATACATGTTAGTGTCCCAAGTGTACACATGTTTGAAAATTGTATACAGTTTTGGCAAAAGCTAGGTTTTGCAGATTTTCTTATATAATAAAAAAGAAACTTCATATATATTTGAAGGCCATCCTAAATTTTGATAAATCTGAGTTTTTACTTTAAGATACACTTCTTTGAGGCCAGGATAAAAACTTATAGTTTTGAAAAATATGTTTAAAAAAAACATGAAAATTTCATTTTTTCCATAATTTTTTTACGAACACTTCTGATTTTGTATTTAAATTTTGCTTAAGAACATACTTCATGTTGACAAAACACACAAAATATTGATTACATGTTTTAATGGGATTTTATTAAGTGCAAAAGACATGTACATTTATAAAAAAAATCAAAACATTTGGTTAACATCTTTTATTGTGAAAAAGTGATTACATCTGACAGAACAGCCCTACTCATTTATAAAACTTGAACCCTTTCCCTATGCAATACAAACAAAACTGTTGCCATAACTTAACATCTAAAACTTGAGAATTTTTTTCATTTAGGCTTCATTATCCCCATGCTTTTTGGAGAAAAAGTCTGGATATTGTGGTTATCTCCGTCTTCCGTCCGTCTGTCCGTTCTGGCCACTTTCTCCTTCTACACGTTAAGCACTAGAACCTTGTAACTTACACACATGGTAGCTTTGAGCATATTTGCGACCCAGCACTTTTTGGAATTTTGATCTGACCCCTGGGTCAATAGTTATGGTGGTTGGGGTGGGGCCGGGTCAGAGAATTTTACTCATTTTTATGCCCCCGGATTGAAAGATCCGGGGTATATTGTGCGTGCGTTGCGTGCGCGCGTTTGTTTACCTACCTAAAAATGAACTTTCATGCTATCATAAGGGTACTGTACCTGGTAAGTTAAATTTTACCTTGACCTTTGAAAGACCTTGACTCTCAAGGTCAAATTATTAAATTTTGCTAAAATTGCCATAACGTCTACTCTTTATTTATGATTAGATTCGATTGATACTTTGACAAAACAACTCTTACAGGACATACCACAATTGACTCTTTCCAAACCATCCCCCACGCCCCGCCCCCGAATCCCCCCCCATTTTTTGTTAAATTAAAGATCATCTAATAAATGGCCACCACACCCTCACACTATACCCCCTACCCCCACCCCCCCCCCCAAAAAAAAAAATAATAATAATAAAAAGTACAAAAAGTTGAACTGTCCGTCAGTATGTCAGTCAGTCTGTCTTGTAAGTCCGAAAAAAACTTTAACATTGGCCATAACTTTTTCTTTTTTTAAGATAGCAACTTGATATTTGGCATGCATGTGTATCTCATGGAGCTGCACATTTTGAGTGGTGAAAGGTCAAGGTCATTCTTCAAGGTCAAATGTCAAATTTATGGTGTCTGTCGGTCCGAAAACTTTAACATTGGCCATAACTTTTTCAATATTGAAGATAACAACTTGATATTTGGCATGCATGTGTATCTAATGGAGCTGAACATTTTGAGTAGTGAAAGGTAAAGGTGAAGGTCATCCTTCAAGGTCAAATGTCAAATATATGGCATCTGTCCGTCCGAAAACTTTAACATTGGCCATAACTTTTTTAATATTGAAGATAGCAACTTGATATTTGGCATGTATGTGTATCTTATGAAGCTGCACATTTTGAGTGGTGGAAGTTCAAGGTCAAGGTCATCCTTCAAGGTAGAAAATAAAATAAATTTCAAAGCGGCGTTCTCATGAAGCTGCACATTTTGAGTGATGGAAGTTCAACGTCATCCTTCATGGTCAAGGTCATCCTGCACGGTCAAAGGTCAAAAAACAAATAAAACATTTCAAAGTGGCATTATCATGAAGTTGCACATTTTGAGTGGTGTAAGTTCTAGGTCAAGGTCATTCTTCAAGGTCAAGGTCATCCTTCAAGGTCTAAGGTAAAAACAACAACATCAAAGCGGCATTATCATGAAGCTGCACCTTTTGAGTGGTGTAGGTTCAAGGTCAAGGTCATCCTTCAAGGTCAAGGTCATCCTTCAAGGTCAAAGGTCAAATAGAATTTTAAAAAATAAATCAAAGCATTGTTACCATGAAGCTGCACATTTTGAGTGGTGGAAGATCAAGGTCAAGGTCATCCTTCAAAGTAAAAAAAATAAATAAAAGCATTTCAAAGCAGCGTTCTCATGAAGCTGCACATTTTGAGTGGTGGAAGTTCAAGGTCATCCTTCAAAGTCAAGGTCATCCTTCAAGGTCAAAGGTCAAAAAAAATATTCAAAGCGGCGTTATCATGAAGCTGCACATTTTGAGTGGTGTAGGGTCAAGGTCATCATCCAAGGTCAAGGTCATCCTTTAAGGTTAAAGGTCAAACAGAATTTTAAAAAAGTCAAAGCGGCGTTATCATGAAGCTGCACGTTTTGAGTGGTGGAAGTTCAAAGTCAAGGTCATCCTTCAAAGTTAAAAAAACAAAAAACATTTCAAAGCGGCGTTCTCATGAAGCTGCACATTTTGAGTGGTGGAAGGTCAAGGTCATCCTTCAAGGTCAAGGTCATCCTTCAAGGTCAAAGGTAAAAAAAATGAAAGCGGCGTTCTCATGAAGCTGCACATTTGAGGCGTGGAAGTTCAAGGTCAAGGTCATTCTTCAAGGTCAAGGTCATCCTTCAAGGTCAAAGGTCAAAACAATTATAATTTCAAAGCGGCGTTATCATTAAGCTGCACATTTTTAGTGGTGGAAGTTCAAGGTCAAGGTCATCCTTCAAGGTCAAATGTCAGAAAAATATTTTTTCAAAGCAGCCTTCTCATAAAGCTGCACATTTTCAATGGTGGAAGTTCAAGGTCAAGGTCATCCTTCAAGGTCAAAGGTAAAAAAAAATCAAAGCAGTGCAATAAGGGGCATTGTGTTTCTGACAATTACATCTCTTGTTTTTTTCAAACATGGTTAAAAAACACAAATATTTATTTGTATTATTTTATTTTTGAAATACCGTCCAACCATCCCACCCAAGAATTCCCCCCCCCCCCCCAAAAAAAAATAAAAAATAATTTTGTTTGCATTTTTTTTTTGCATTTTCACTTTCTTCCAACAAATAACCACTTACTGTTAGATCAGCAATATTCGGACTGGTAAACTCCATATAAAACCATTGAAAAGCCTAAACCCATTATTGCAGTTTATGGTTTATGTATAAATATGTGAAGTACATGTATGATTATAAAATTAAGAAATTTAGAAGCACAAGATAATGTATCACTTGTGACCAACTCAATAGCTTTACAATAATTTTGCAAAACAGAAATGTCCATGGAGTATAAAATTTAACTTAGATCTATTGGAATGTGAAATACATTTTTTAAAGCTGAATAACAGATCTATTAACATATTTCTCTCTGACAATACTAAGGGCACAAAAATGACATTGCTTATTTGCTGATTTGAATTGATAACGCACTTGAATAATTATAATGGACATGCTATGCCTTAAAAATGTTCTTTGGTCCAATTATGACATTTGAAAATTATTCAGTACCCATGCTTCAATAGCTCCTATAATCAGATTACCCTACCCATTGAATACCTGAACATTGTAATATATTTATTAGATATTAACGCTCCGCAAATTTCTTTGTGTGAGTGTAGTGTCAGGCAATTTGAAAAAGATCTACAATCAATTGAATTTCTTTCATATCATACCTGTCAAATCACTCGAAGCCTTTGACTAGTAATGGCTGCAATATGAGAACCATAGCTGAAACTTTCAATTTAAAATCCACTGGTGATCAGCAATTAAACGAACTTGTTCGAACATTTGGCAATTATCGAGGAGGGCATATATTAGTCACACCTTACCTCTAATCCTGAGTTCTTGTGTGTGTATGTGTGTGAGTATTCTGTATGAAATTAGTATCATCTCTGCAATTTGTGCATTCCTAGAAGGATTTCAATGTCATTTCATATTTTATATTTGCCTGACTACAGTACAGACACCGTGTACTTAAACAAAAAAGCCCGTCAGCAGCGTTCACTTTTCTCGATGGGTGACACTTCCCGGGGTATGGACACGCTACTTACCGCGTTGTTTGGCCGTAATTCACCTTGTTTTGCGATGAAAAGGAGTCGGCAACATGGGAATCGGAAATATGCATTCCGCAAACTAGGATACATTGTAAATAACAGAAATAATAAATATTCGGCCGATGGGGAAATGGCAAAAAATGACTTCGCAAACTGGAAATCTGAAATTCAAAATTCAGCAATCCGGTACAAAGATAGCGACGATCACAGATAGATAGATAGATAGATAGATAGATAGATAGATAGATAGATAGATAGATAGACAGACAGACAGACAGACAGACAGACAGACAGACAGACAGACAGACAGACAGGCAGACAGACAGACAGACAGACAGACAGACAGACAGACAGACAGACAGACAGACAGACAGACAGATAGATAGATAGATGATAGATAGATAGATAGATTTGCAACTTACATAGGTAAAGCTGGCATGGCGACAAATACAATTTCTTCCCAGTATAAAAAGTTCAAATAAAAATTATAGTTCATCACCGTATTGTCTGCTCATTATAGCAATTAATATTCAGTCATTCTGTCCGCCATGTAATCTCGGTGTAGCCCTTGAAGTCTGCTCCTTCAGAGTACCTCTCAAACCAATACCTGTCGAGCAGATGTCATATACACATTCATAAATGTATCATGGTATGCATCTTAGCGCTATCATATTAAACGATTGTACATACCTTACTATATATAGTAAAAAATCTGTACAGTTTTTCATGCCATTATCACCATTTCGGGGTCATTATAAATAATCGACCCTCACGCGAGGGCCAATTCTTTATAATCGGCCCTCAATAAGAGTGCGCGTGACGTAAACGTCACCCGTCACGTGACCACTTGACCACTTTGGCCGCGACGGAAAAGTCTTTAGAAGCGCTCGCCAATAGAATATTGGATTTAGATTATATTATAGAGAAGAATCATGACAAGCATGTATCAGTAACCGCTGAAGACACATACTCCTTCATAGAAAGTAAAAACAATTCAAGTACCAAAAAGAAGACGGACAGTGACGTGAAACGTTTTAAGGACTGGCTCGGCCGTGAGGACCAAGAACTCAACTTTGAAGAGATGCCACCATCTCAGAGGAGCTTGACATGAATATTGCTCGATACCTCAAGGGTGTAAAGCATAATAAGACCAACAAGGATCTTGAACCAGGTTGGTTATTAAGCTATGTGAAAGTTAATTCATGGCATAAATCGTTTAAAAGAGATCTAGTATTGTGTGCTAAGTTTCGAAGTAATTTCAGTTAAAGCATTTAGGGTAAAGGGTATGTAGTTAAGAGTTGAGCTTTTGAATCAAACGGTTTGTGCCAAAAATTTATACAATAAAAAACGCAATTGACAATCAAATCTAACAATAAATGAATCTTACAAAAGTAAGTTTGTAATATCAATATTAATATTTCGAATTACAGTATTTTAAGATAAATGTAAATATTTGAACGAAGTTAGTAAATATGAAATACATGTAGTATTTTGACTACACATCGCTCTATAATAACCAGGTTGTACCACACACATTCAAAGATTTACACCTCGGACATATGCACAATTCTTTTGATAGTCGAATGCGTATTCATGCAATCACAGCCATATTAAATATCAAATGTTTAAAATGACTATTGCTATAACAATTATCTATACTACATTCGCGAAGTTTCATTTCAGATTTAACTGATTAAATGTCTTAAAAATAAAGGAATTAATATGAACAATATTGTAGGAATGTAAAATATTGAAAGTTTAAAAGCCACCTCACAAGGATGATTGAATCTGAGTGATTCCGAAAATCAAAGAATAATTTTATTAAATTAAAACCATTCCACTGCAATATCTCGGAAACCACATGTTGCCTATCAAGTTTTTCGGGAAAGAACATTCAGGCAAAGGCACTTTACTATTACAATGTACGATAACTCATTTAATAATAAAGGTTCAATGCCACTCATCATTTTAATACTAGAGCATATACATAGATCTATCGAAGGCGTATACATAGTTCATAACACAAGCCATATTCATGATAGGCAGGGGTATGTTTATACATTCACGAAACCCGAGTACCGAAACTATCATGATCATGCAGTCGGTCTTATTTTAAAGCTTCAGCATCTCATCATCCTCGCCTGTGATCCCGTCTTGGTCATATACAAGCAAAAAGCTTTATCCTGGTGTCTCTGTTCTGGGCGAGTCTCTCCAGCTGCCCCGCGTCTTGCAAATCTGCTTAGCATCTGTATCCAGATCACGGCGCCAGGTGTTTCTAGGCCGCCCTCTCTTCCTCTATCCTTGGGGATTCCATGTGAGTAATTGCCTTGTCATATTTGAGGCAGTCTTGCGAAGGGTTGGCCTATCCTTCTCGAATGTCTCTGAACAATGTTTTCTTCAACTGGCTGCTGCTTTGTTCTAGTCCATTATTTATCTGTGGTGATCATGTCTTGCAAGCGGATCTTGAAGATCTTCCTTTGGAAAGTGTTGATGAAAATCTGGATTTTTATTATGGTCATGACGGTGGTTCGCCTGGTCTCGGCTCGATAAAGGAGATTTGTCATCACGATGGTATTGAAGAACCTTATCTTGGTGGTGGCGCCAATCGGTCTTGATATCCAGATATTCTTTAGCGATGTATGCATCCGATCCCCCATGGTTGTCGAGGATGATGCCAAGATAGGTGACGCTGTCTACCTCGCGCTCAATGGACTGTGATGAGTGTGTCTTGGATGCGTTTGTCTTGAATATTGTTGATGGTGAGACCCAGTCTAGCTGAGTAGTTCAATACCATGTTGATAATAAATCAATGTTGATTTCCAATATTTTTACAAATAAGATATTTTAGTCCAATGGCTTTTTAAATTGAAAGTGCAGGACATGTTTGTATTGTTAAAACAAACTCGCACAAAACTTGTGTGTTTCATAAAGTGTCATGAAACATTAATTAGATCGAAAGGTCATACATATTGTTGCTTTTAATAACATTTTTCCATTCGGTATTCCCCTTAATCCCGACGAATGTCCTACGGGCACCTGCTACGTGGCTTTGTGTTATCAAGGTAAGTGATCGCGACAGGCACCATCATGGAATTTCAGATTTACTGGTCAGAAGAGTGTATCCTGCCCGGTATGAATTACTTAGCAATAGGCCACATTTCATTTTCGGTATATTCTTTAAAGTAAATTAATTTCATTTAACTCTAAGCTTTCAATATCATGTGTTGCTTAGATTTTGCGAAAATAATATTTTTTTGACATATTCGTTAATACTGACTTAAAGAGTTCTAATGGTGCGATATATTTCAAAACTGGTTAAATATGGCGAACGTGACATCCATTTTTACAATACATATGTTGTTACGCATTCGACATAGCTAAAATATGCGAATATTAATTCTGCACGTATTCAGTTATGAATGATCATTTGTTTTTAGGATAAACTAGTATTTTTAATTCTATCATAACGCGCGAACTAACATTGAAACCAGGAGGGACCTTTCAGTTGTTTAAGAACTTTATTACAACTGCTGTAACCGACTCCTCGCGCGTAAATATATTTCAGCGAAGGACATTTAATATTCTTGTTTCTTTGTTTATTGTTTGTCAATTAATAATATAATGTAAAGTATTTGTCTTATAATTTGATTCGCATTAAAGTAACTTTCAAACGTGGCTGAGTGTTGGTGAATAGATGAGTGTATTTCGAGGTCAATGAGGTCCTTTCAAAGCCAGAGGCTACACTATGTGTGAACCCGGGATGTGTTCAGCGCTCGTTACTAATTAACATACTAGATTCATGAAAGTCCCGACGAATTTTATACATAGCTGCAATTCCCAGCTATCCCGCTGGTTCTGAAAAGAATTTCAATTTTGATGTGGTCTTGTATTGTGGGGGAAAGCCGGAGTACCCGGGCGAGACTTCACCTGTCCGGTATTGTGACTACCCAACCAGCCGGAGTACCGGGAGGAAGCCCCATCTGTCCGGTATGTTGACTACCCAACCAAACACACATGCAGCCGGGAACGTGTCTGAACTTAAGCTTGAAACATTTATCTTGAGTCGAAGATTACCATCCTATCCATGTTGAGAGAAAACGTGCATTAGTATGTAACTATTTGAGCATTAACCTGTTGTAATGTATATCCACAATTGCAGTATATAATGTCGTCGTTTTCTTAATTGAATTATCTCCCCGTTTAAATAATTTCTATGAAAAACTCAATTGATACACTGTATACATGTAGATTCTTTGTTACTAAATCTGTTCTAGTTCTGCTTTTTTAATGCATCGGAAGCATAATAACAACCGAATGATCGTGTTATTTGTTGCTAAGTAGTTCTATTATTAAAGTGTGTTTGTGTTTTTGTCAACGCCACAGTGCGATACAGTTGGGCATGCACATGGTGAAACGCAACGCACTGTGCTAGAATATAGTATACCAAAGTTCGATAGTTCCAAAATAATCATTTTGGCAGTTCCATCATCATCAGCAGCAGAACCAGCAGCAAAAGCATCGTCGTTATCCATGTCGAGGTCATACTCATTTACCATCATCATCTATCTGTCACAATCGCGAACAGTTGGCAACACGCATCAGATTTGACACTCCTAATACACCTGTCTGGTCGCAGTGATATACATTTGAAGCACGAGATAATCTTGAAATGTATATATGGTGCATAACAGGATGATACTATTGATGACATGGTAATAATAAGATGATAGTTATCATAAATATGACAGTTAAATGATGATGACGATGACGACGCTGGTAGTAAATGAGACATTGTAAATGATGATGACGATGGCGACGCTGGTAGTGAATGAGACATTGTTAATGATGATGACGATGGCGACGCTGGTAGTGAATGAGACATTGTAAATGATGATGACGATGGCGACGCTGGTAGTGAATGAGACATTGTTAATGATGATGACGATGGTGACGCTGGTAGTGAATGAGACATTGTAAATGATGATGACGATGGCGACGCTGGTAGTGAATGAGACATTGTAAATGATGATGACGATGGCGACGCTGGTAGTGAATGAGACATTGTTAATGATGATGACGATGGCGACGCTGGTAGTGAATGAGACATTGTAAATGATGATGACGATGGCGACGCTGGGAGTGAATGAGACATTGTTAATGATGATGAATCTGCTCCTGCTGCTGAATACTGATGAATGTTTTTGATATTGATGATGATGGAAATGAGGACTATGGATTCAAACCACTTTTATATTATATTCGCTTACACCGAACTTCGATTGCAAAACGGTTTTCACTACCAAATCTAGATTGACACCAAAGAGCGATCTTGTTTATGCACTTTAGTATTGAACACCAATGTTTGAATGAAACCAAAATCAATGCATCAGTAACTCAGCAATATATGTGGCCGTAATGTGATTATTCCTTAAGTAAATTGTGGTTATTACAATAAAGATCTAACTACTCGTCATGAACTTTGCCGGCAGCTTTTAAATCTGCCAATGCAAATAATGTATCGTTACAATTTATCAAAAATGATATGTCGCTGCAGAATCAAATAATGACCGATTGAAATTTAAGAATGTAACTGTGTGCTAATCCAACAACACTTAAAACACGAATCCAAATTTAATTGAAACATGTTTATTTGTCAATAAATGAACATATATTTAATGTTCAAACCTTACATAGTTTATCTGATCTTAAAATGCCCTTAATGGCCAAAAGAAGACAACTCTTAATATTGAAAAATAAATATGTATTCGTAAGTTATTTCTCTTAATACCAATCTCGCGAAGTACATGTATATACACAGTTCACGTATGAGGTACTTACTAGCCATTCAATGTCCAACGTAAATACAATGTCTGAACATATGGATTAAATGTAAATATGAAAAAGAACTTACAGGCTGCCATTTGTAACAAATAAAAAAATCCATAAAGATAACAATTTTGACATAATTAAAACGCAAATTAGAACCCTGTTCGACTGGTCTGGAACTTCTTCAATTCATTTAACACGCGCTCGACCCTGACCTTGCGGTCAAGGTCATACAGCGCTACATACGGGATCTTCTGGTGATTCAACTCAGCCGCGAACACGTTGTAAAAATCGTGCAGCTCTTCAATGCTCGAGGTCAGCCGGACGCTGTCGTCTTTGATAATCTCGTGGTGAGGCGCCACCAGGATCACGAGAGAACGTCGTAAACTGGTGAAACATGGAAAAGACAGGGGCTCGTTATGAATCAAGTGAAAGGACAGGGGCTCGTTGTGAAACATGGAACAAGACAGGGGCTCAATGTAAAACCTTGAACACGAAAAACGCTCATACAGGGACCCTTTTTGGAACAAGGAACAAGATACGGAATCGTTGTGAAACAAGGAAAGACACAGACAAGTTGTAAAACATAGAAAAAGTCTGGGACTTATTGTGAAACAAGAAAACAAACAGTGCTCGTTTTCAAACTGATCAAATGTAAATTTTTCTTTTTTTTTAAATCTATATAATAAACGTTTTTATAAGGCAATACAATTATGGAAATCGATTGAATATGACCAACGTCTTAGATCACAATTGTTTAACCATATTTTTAACTGTTACATTTGTTACAGTCGTTTTTGCTTGTTTGCCCATGAATTAGACTTATTTAGTTGTGGATTAAGCATACAGTATTCGATAATTCTATTTCACTAGTAAACTAAATCATTCACTGTGAATTAATCGCATTTTACTCGCATTTTCTATATACGGAATATCCGGTGTCTCACCTCTCCAACCAGCCGGACAAACCAGGGAGTCCCAGCATGACGTCACGTGCTTCCGGTCCCACATAGTATTGTCCGTAAACGATCGGGTCGATGGCACGATCACAGATGAAATCTGCAGGTAAACGAGCAGAACAGTACATCAAAATAACAATTTTACAATTATGTTATGGATTCATTTAGGAATGTATGACGAGACAAGACAATACAGCTGGGTATCAGTATATTGGTCAGCTCAAGAACAATCTCACATCTCAGCTCTAACAAAATGCCTATATTCCTCCTCAAACTTAGGGTTAAGTCGAACCCAAAACTAAAATACAAACTTCTGTGAACACCAATTTGAGCAGAATTATCGAATTGATACGTAATATTACGCTAGTCAATTGTTCCATATCAGTCGAGTGGCTTGTGTGATGATGTATCTCACGAGAGGCGGAGCCTCGAGTGTGATACGAAATAGCGCAAGCCACGAGACTGATACAAACACTTGTAATAATTGACTTGCTTTATATTCCTTTAATTAAATACATATTTGAATCATTTAAGTTAAAAAATGTGTTTAAGCGTTCACAATTAACCAAGAATGCTTTTATGATTTTATGCATTCAAAGTGAAGTCATTAAAAGTAGTCCGGCTAGTATGGTAATACGGAATTGGAAAACTAGCGAGTAGCATAATACGGGAATTATTTCTGTGCAGTGATATTTTACCGATTGATGCAACTTGTTTTTTGGGGGGAACATAAAGCAGGTATATAATGAATCTAAATTAGAGAGAAAACTCACTATAGTTGAGTCAGACTATTGACTTAAGTATGTTTCTGATACTAGGCCCTGGTTCTACCATCTACAAGGACCCGAGAATCGCTCAATAAGCCGTAGACTATCTAAGAAATCGAGTCAGCATCAATAGGTTTAAGCTTAAGGTAACCATTCCGTGAACAGGGTGCAGGATCAACGGGGTTAACACAAGCTTATTAAATAAGTTATTCTGATATTTTCACATTGCCATAAGCCGCATAAAAAACTGTATTGTATGCACTAGTTTAAATTCTTCAGAAAAAAAAATTCAAAAGTTATTTGAAAAAAGCACCTCTTGCCGGTGTCTTCACATTCATTAACATCCATTTATGAACCCCATAAAGTCAACTGATCCTGCACCCAGTGTAAGCTTTTTGGAGACAAGTCTGATAACAATAAAAGCAGCTACAATAAACTCTTCTAATTGACTTCATGAAGTTATCGCCATAAAATTAAATCATTAAAGGTATAATAACGCACGTTTTCCCTGCTCGGAGTATTCCCTCTCCAGTTTGATCTGCGCCTCGAGAATCTCCACATTAAACTGCTGGAACACTTCCGGGTGCTTGTCGGGAACGAAGTCGTCTCGACACCACCCGTGACTCTTGATGATCCCGCGCGCCACTTCGTGAAGCACGTGCAACTCGGGCACGTGCGGTCGGAGGTCATTTAGGAGAGTGGTTATACCCGTGCTGTGAGGGCCGCATATGTACACCCGCGTTATATCTGTCTCCATCGCTATCGTAGTGTTGCAGTTTAAAAAATTATGCATTCGTGTAATTGCTTGATTTAAGCAAAAAGTCAACTGTTTTATAGATCAAATGTTTTAGGCCATAATATGGAACAATCTTGATGCGTTATTCTAATAGCTCAATCTTAACTTATTTGTTGCAAAGTGCATATTTTGATCAAACGTTGATAATGAAATCCAATCATGCGGTACGCAAGTTAGTTAAGAAGTAAACTAAAAAATATATGCGTTTTAACGAATATATATATATATATATATATATATATATATATATATATATATAGATAGATAGATAGATAGATATATATATGTAAAGAAATGAATAAAACAGCTGAAGGCTTAAGAATTTAAATAAATCTTCTATTTTACATAAGTAGTGGAAGTAGTAGTAGTAGTAGTAGAATAAGTAGTAGTAGTAGTAGTAGTAGTAGTAGTAGTAGAAGAAGAAGTTGTAGTAGTAGTAGTAGTAGTAGTAGTAGTAGTAGTAGTAGTAGTAGTAGTAGTGGTAGTGGTAGTAGTAGTAGTAGTAGTAGTAGTAGTAGTAGTAGTAGTAGTAGTGGTAGTAGTAGTAATAGTAGTAGTAGTAGTAGTAGTAGTAGTAGTAGAAGTAGTAGTAATAGTAGTAGTAGTAGTAGTAGTAGTAGTAGTAGTAGTAGTAGTAGTAGTCGTTGTAGTAGTAGTAGTGGTAGTAGTAGTAGTAGTAGTAGTAGTAGTAGTAGTAGTAGTAGTAGTAGTAGTAGTAGTAGTCGTAGTAGTTGTAGTAGTAGTAGTAGTAGTCGTAGTAGTTGTAGTAGTAGTAGTAGTAGTAGTAGTAGTAGTAGTAGTAGTAGTAGTAGTAGTAGTAGTAGTAGTAGTAGTAGTAGTAGCAGAAGTAGTAGTTGTAGTAGTAGTAGTTGTTGTAGTAGTAGAAGTAGTAGTAGTATTAGTAGTAGTAGTAGCAGTAGTAGTAATTGCGTAATTATTTGCAAAATTTATTTGTTCCTACCGAATGCATAGAATTCCACTATTTAACCCACTGGCTAGTTTTTGAAAGTCTTTGTCGCACGATATTCGTATACAAAGACTCGATTAAATCGTGGAACTTATATTTAATGGCATACTTAATGCATTGCACACAATTAACACATTCATTAACCACTTTGAAAACCACGTGAGTAAAGATACTGAGGGTCCTCCAAGTCAAAGTAGTACACGCACAAAATGTTGTTTTTAAACACATATGAAAAGTCACTGATTACTTATCTTTAAACCAGTTCAATATAGAGAATATTTCCCATGTTTATTGTTTAAATATTAAACCAAAGCAGATTGTCAGTTGCAATACATAATTGATCTTATACCGACCCCCGGTAGTATCCACTTTATTTGAATGAGCCTTGTGCAATCAAAACTTGGGTAAATGCATGCGCAAAAAGTGTCGTCCTAAATGATCCTGTGCAGCCCGTGCGTTCCGTTTTTATGGAGTGTTTCGTTTAAGTATCAACTTTGTTATTTTGTTTGAACTCATGACAGCTGCATTTAATATTATACAACTCACTACAAAACTATATGAAACAAAACTATCTGAACCTCGTTCTGGGAAAGCAGGGTTTAATGCATGTTCGTGAAGTGTCTTCCGAGATGAAGCTGGGCAGTCCACACAGGTTAACCAGGGACACATTTTTCAGCCTAAATAGGATTTTAGTTTAGAAGAGACTTCCTATCAACGAAACAGTCCATACAAGCGGAAAGTGCCGTCCTTGATTATCATGTAGGGATTGCACAGACTAATCTGAGACGACATTATATGAACATGCATTAAGCCCAGTTTTCCTACAACTCGGTTCATATTAACTTCTTCGGCGTTATATCGCATACAAGTGTATTACATGATTCTTATGCGCTTAACGAAATATGTGTGCAAACAAATCTATCTTTGTACTATCGTCACATATCAAAAAGGACAGATAAGTAAACCCACTGTTTTCATTTACTCCTCATTAACTTCCAAAAATAATTAACTTTTCTCAACAAATGAATGTTTATTTTCGAATCAATGAACATATCAATGCGACTATTACTTTAAAATTATTTAAATTACTAGAACAACTTTGTGTGAATGCTTAATTGATCCTTTTAGTTTAGAAATCGTGATACTATCAATGACATGTTGAAATGTGGTTCAAGTGTGTATAAAACCTAGGTCGCCAGGTAACATCTTATATAAAACATGTTACAACAACAGAGACTTCAGGTATGACTTATCTCATTGAACTTCAGAATGTTTATCGGGCTAATGTCTAAGACGAGTTCGAAAGTTGGTCACGTGCGTCCAAACCTATGTAACCAGGTCAAATATTAGATAAACATAGTAAGCCCAAATGTATGACTCGATCTTGATGAAATTCTGGTGTACAAAAAAATGACGTGGTTCACTAAGCTGCACCAATGTTATGTCCTCTGCATTAAACTTCTGCAAATATTGACAACATAAATGTACTAGTTCCTTTGTCAAAATACCAAATCCTGCGTAATAATATACTTCGCGATTATTTGCTAAAAAATCAGGTTAATTATTCAAACAAAAACAATTGTTTCATACAGTTTAGAAAAACTGCAACCTTATACGTGTTTTGATGTGTATGTATTTTATAACGTACATGTATGAACTATTTGAATGACACACTTAGTGGGAGGGATCAAGCATTATACTTGCCCATCCGCCCGTAAACGGACAATATCAAACTGGGTTCACATTGAATGTTAAAATGTCAACCAATTGCGCTTTTTCTTGTGTTTTTTTAAAAACGTGTTTCGTAGCGGCATGCAACTTAAGACATTTTCATGATATTTTCTTATGGATCAACTGGTATTGTTAATTCTATCATAGTAACGCGCGCACTAACATCGAAACCAGGAGGGACCTTACAACACCTGTAACCGACTCCTCGCGCGTAAATATAGGGACCTTACAACACATGTAACCGACTCCTCGAAACCAGGAGGGACCTTACAACACATGTAACCGACTCCTCGAAACCAGGAGGGACCTTACAACACATGTAACCGACTCCTCGAAACCAGGAGGGACCTTACAACACATGTAACCGACTCCTCGCGCGTAAATTTAATGTAAATGATTTGCCTATATAATTCGATTCGCATTTAAGTAACTTTGAAACGTGGCTGAGTGTTTGTGAATGGATGAGTGTATTTCGAGTTTTATGAGGTCCTTTCCGAGCCAGCGACTAAACTATGCGTTGACCCATGATGTGTCCAGTAGACTCGTGATAGTCCGGGGGAATTTTATACATAGCTGCAATTCCCAGCTATCCCGTTGGTTCAGAAAATAATTTCAATATTGGTGTGGTCTTGTATTGTGGGGGAAAGCCGGAGTACCCGAGGGAGACTTCACCTGTCCGGTATGGTGACTACCCAACCAGCCGGAGTACCGGGAGGAAGCCCCACCTGTCCGGTATGGTGACTACCCAACCAATTACACATGCTGCCGGGAACGTGTCAGAACTTTTGCTTAAAACATTTATCTTGAGTCGAAGATTGCCATCCTATCCATGTTGAGAGAAAACGTGCATTAGTATGCAACTATTTTATCATTAACCTGTTGTATATCCACGATTGCAGTATACAATGTCGTCGTTTTCTTGATTGAATTATCTTCCCGTTTATATAATTTCTTAGAAAAAACTAATTTGATACACTGTTTAGATTCCTTGTTACTAAATATGTTATAGTTCTGCTTGTTTAATGCATCAGAAGCAAAATAACAACCGAATAATCTTGTAATTTGTTGTTTACATGCTGCTAAGTAGTTCTATTATTTAAGTGTTTTAGCGTGTTAGTGCGTTACAGTTGGGCATGTAAATGGTGAAACGCCACGCACTGTGCTAGTAGATTACAGTTGGACATGTAAATGGTGAAACGCCACGCACTGTGCTAGTAGATTACAGTTGGGCATGTAAATGGTGAAACGCCACGCACTGTGCTGGTAGATAGTGGGCCCAAAGTTCGATAGTTGCAGAATAATCATTTTGGCAGTTCTATCATCATCAGCAGCAGAACCAGCAGCAACAGCATCGTCGTTGCCCTTGACGAGGTCATAATCATTTACTATTATCATCTATCTGTCACAATCGTGAACAGTTGGCAACACGCATAAGATTTGACACTCCTAATACACCTGTCTGGTCGCAGTGATATACATTTGAAGCACGAGATAATCTCGAAATGTATATATGGTGCATAACAGGATGGTATTATTGATGACATGGTAATAACACGATGATAGTTATGATAAATATGACAGTTAAATGATGATGACGATGGCGACGCTGTTAGTGAATGAGACATTGTAAATGATGATGACGATGGCGACGCTGGTAGTGAATGAGACATTGTAAATGATGATGACGATGGCGACGCTGGTAGTAAATGAGACATTGTAAATGATGATGAATCTGCTCCTGCTGCTGAATACTGATGAATGTTTTTTATTGATGATGATGGAAATGAGGACTATGGATTCAAACCACTTTTATATTATATTCGCTTACATCGAACATCGAATGCAAAACGGTTTTCATTACCAAATTCAGATTGACACCAAAGCGCGATCTTGTTTATGCACTTTAGTATTGAACACCAATGTTTGAATGAAACCAAAAGCAATGCATGAGTAACTCAGCAAAATATGTGGCCGTAATGTGATTATTCCTTAAGTTTATTGCACAGGCAGCAGTATCATAAAAGCAACGTGATTACACAACTAACCGAAATCCTGCTCGGCTAATAACTTTAATATTCAATTAAATTTGACTTTCACGCTATATGTCACTCGGTGTTTCATCTACACATGTACACCATTTTAATTTTATTACGCGTCATCTGGTTGGTTGTTCTCATTGTGTTGGCCAATGATATGGCGTTTTAGAACCGAGCATTCGATCGACAAAATAAGACAGCAAAAAACAGACATGTAATCTCGTTGCTTTTACTGTCTTTTAACGAATCCAGTTGCTTTTTGTCGGCATCTGCATGGGAACATATGTGTTTTCGATGAAAAAGGTCACGTCCAGTGTTCCACAATCTTTCAGCAATAGGCATATAGTGCATTTCATACCTTGTGTATATATAATACCTATACGAGGGTTATTTTTTTAAACTGTGTATTTTTGTAAATATTCGTTGTTGAAAAGTCAAACCATACACAATAGGTGTACATTTAAAAATCTGGAACCCCTGGGGTAAGCTGGGGGGGGGTAGGCTCCCCGTGGGGGGGGATTTATGATACTGCTGCCTGTGGTTTATTGTGGTTATTACAATAAAGATCTAACTACTCTTCATGAACTTTGCCTGCAGCTTTTACATCTGCCAATGAAAATAAAGTATCGTTACAATTTATCAAAAATGATATGTCGCTGCAGAATCAAATAATGACCAATTGAATTTTAAGAATGTAACTGTGTGCTAATCCAACAACACTTAAAACACGAATCCAAATTTAATTGAAACATGTGTATTTGTCAATAAATGAACATATATTTAATGTTCAAACCATACATAGTTTATCTGATGTTAAAATGCCCTTAATGGCCAAAAGAAGACAACTCTTAAAGTTGAAAAATAAATATGTATTCGTAAGTTATTTCTCTTAATACCAAGCTCGCGATGTACATGTATATACACAGTTCACGTATGAGGTACTTACTAGCCATTCAATGTCATTTTGATTAATCACAAATCCAACGTAAATACAATGTCTGAAAATATGGATTAAATGTAAATATGAAAAAGGATTAAATGTTAATATGAAAAAGAACTTACAGGATGCCATTTGTAACAAATAAAATCTATAAAGATAAAAAAAATTGACATAATTAAAACGCAAATTAGAACCTTGTTCGACTGGTCTGGAACTTCTTCAATTCATTTAACACGCGCTCGACCCTGACCTTGCGGTCAAGGTCATACAGCGCTACATACGGGATCTTCTGGTAATTCAACTCAGCCGCGAACACGTTGTAAAAATCGCGCAGCTCTTCAATGCTCGAGGTCAGCCGAACGCTGTCGTCTTTGATGATCTCGTGGTGAGGCGCCACCAGGATCACGAGAGAACGTCGTAAACTGGTGAAACATTGAAAAGACAGGGGCTCGTTATGAATCAAGTGAAAGTACAGGGGCTCGTTGTGAAACATAGAACAAGACAGGGGATCAATGTAAAACCTTGAACACATCAAACGCTCATACAGGGACCCGTTTTGGAACAAGGAACAAGATACGGAATCGTTGTGAAACATGGAAAGACACAGACAAGTTGTAAACCATAGAAAAAGACTGGGACTTGTTGTGAAACAAGAAAACAAACAGTGCTCATTTTCAAACTGATCAAATGTATTTTTTTCTTATTTTTAAATCGATATAATAAACGTTTTTAAAAGGCAATACAATTATGGAAATCGATTGAATATGACCGCCGTCTTAAATCACAATTGTTTAACCATATTTTTAACAGTCATATTTTTAACAGTCGTTTATTGCTTGTTTTCCAATGAATTAGACTTATTTAGTTTTGGATTATGCATACAGTATTCGATAATTATATTTCACTAGTAAACTAAATCATTCACTGTGAAGTAATCGCAATTGTTCTCGCATGTTCTATATAAGCATCATCCGGTGTCTCACCTCTCAAACCAGCCGGACAAACCAGGGAGTCCAAGCATGACGTCACGTGCTTCCGGTCCCACATAGTACTGTCCGTAAACGATCGGGTCGATGGCACGATCACAGATGAAATCTGCATGTAAACGAGCAGAACAGTACATCAAAATAACAATTTTACAATTATGTTATGGATTCATTTAGGAATGTATGACGAGACAAGACAATACAGCTGAGCATCAGTATATTGGTCAGCTCAAGAACAATCTCACATCTCAGCTCTAACAAAATGCCTATATTCCTCCTCAAACTTAGAGTTAAGTCTGACCCAAACCTAAAAATACAAACTTCTGTGAACACCAATGTGAGCAGAATTATCAAATTGATACGGAATATTACGCTAGTCAATTGTTCCATAGCAGTCGAGTGGCTTGTGTGATGATGTATCTCACGAGAGGCGGAGCCTCGAGTGTGATACGAAATAGCGCAAGCCACGATACTGATACAAACACTTGTAACAATTGACTTGCGTAATATTCCTTTAATTATATACATATTTGAATCATTTAAGTTAAAAAATGAGTTTAAGCGTTCATAATTAACCAAGAATGCTTTTATAATATTATGCATTCAAAGTAACGTCATTAAACGTAGTCCGGCTAGTATGGTAATACGGAATTGGAAAACTAGCGAGTAGCATAATACGGGCATTATTTCTGTGCAATTGTATTTTACCAATTGATACAACATGGTGTGTTTTTTTTTTTGGGGGGGGGGGGCATAAAGCAGGTATATAATGAATCTAAATTATAGAGAAAACTCACTAAAGTTGAGTCAGACGATTGACTTAAGTATGTTTCTGATACTAGGCCCTGGTTCTACCATCTACAAGGATCCGAGAATCGCTCAATAAGCCGTAGACTAT